>NW_008664383.1:0-2929 GCF_000695815.1 Acanthisitta chloris | reverse complement strand
GTACCCACCGGCACCCCCATCCCTCCGGCCGTGACCCGGGGCAAGGGAGCCCAGCCAGGGTCCTGCTGCCTCCGCTGCAGGCAGTGACACCCCCTCAGCACAGCGTCCCCCCGATGGATGCCTCCTCCTCCTAGACAGAGACATCCATAGACCGTCAAACCCCCCACCTTGGCTCAGGGCTCCCCTACTGTCACACCGAGACCCACAAATACACAGCGCTCCCTCCTCAGCTCCCTCCCCTCTCTCTCTGGACACACAGAGCTCCCTCCCGATGCACATCTATAAATATGCATCCACACACACTCACTTGCCCACCCTTGCAGGGGTGACCTGCTTGTGTCACACGACTCCCTGGGGACTGAAGACCCCACACCTACTCCTCATGGAAAGGCCATGTAGCCAAGGTGGGATTTCAAAGCCCACATGTTCACTGTGGGCCATGGCCTGCCCCTTCTTGTGACAAACCTGGATTCAGGTAGACACCCCGCCAAGAACCTTTCGCTCTGTGCCAGGGCCTGGGGAGGAGGAGTCACAGCCAAGCCCGCCTGGGGTGCTGGGGACACAAGACAGCGGAAGATGTAGGGAAGCTCCCTGGGTGGGCTGTTCTTGGGTAGATGCCCCTTGGTAATGTTTTACCCCTGCTCCAGCCCAACCCTGTGCCTCAGTGCTTCTTAAACAGCCCTGAAAGGTCAGTCTCTTGCAGCTGTCCATGGTGGCCAGTCCAGGACTGTCCCATTTAGGACCACCTTCCCTGCCCTGCCTAGACACCCCATCCTGCAGTGGTGACCAGGCAGGGTGCCAAAGAGGTGCTGCTCTCTAATGGCTGTGAGAAGGACACGCCTCTGTGTCACCCAAAACAGGTCATCGAAGGATGCTTGGCATCTCTTTCTCCCCATGGGTGTGGGAGCTGGCAGAGGTGGCTGCAAACTCACAGCCTCCACGAGTCCAAAGCAGCAGCATTGTAAGACCCCTCAAAAGCAGACCTCATTGCCCTTCCCCTGCTCACACTGCACACAGGGTGACTGTGTGCACATTCCTTGCTCTGTGCCTCAGTGTGCCCCCACTGCAACTCAGGGCTCTCGTCACTGGTACTTACTGTGCTCCTGAATATGCTGAGGTCTTTTCATGAGCACCCCTGGCAAACAGCCCCATTATTCCCAGCACATCCCCTTTCACCCTAGGGTACCAGGGCAGAATTAACTTACTTTTTTTTTCTGCAGGAAAGCTGAGCAAAGCTGCTTGAAGAGAGAGAGGAAGCAACCCAAATCTGTCTGGTTTTTTCTCAGGTTTCCAGCTTTTGTAGGGGAAGCACGTGCAAACTCACTGCTCATCAACAAACATGGTCCAGGAGGACCAGGGATGCTGCTGCTCTTGGAAGAAGCTGCCTGTGGCCACCAGGGCCCCAGGGCTCCCTGGGGCACGGGTGTCATCACAGGTTTTCCAATGGAGGCTCCAGCTCGGAGCTGACGGAGCTGAGTCAGCATCTTAAGGCACAGCGTGGGTGGAGGCACCCAGGGGTGGAGGGAGGCCCCGGAGGACCTGCCTGGGGGTGGTAGGACAACCTGCACGGAAGCTGTCCCGGGGTCCCCGACAGAGGTACAGCAGGACCAGCGAGGACTGAGAGCTGCCATCTCTACTCCTGCTCCCCACTGCCTCTGGGTGAGCTCTTGAGCTGGGTTTCCCCCGCAGCCCATGTCCTGCCAAGGCTGAAGCACCTCTTCTCCAAGGAGATGGAGCCTCGGAGCAGCCCCCTGCTATCTGCAACTGGGGTCCCTGGTGATGCAGAGCATCGAAGCTGGGGGTTTTCCCATCGTTGAGCTGGGGTGGTGGGAGGAAGTGTGATTTAACATCACCGACTTGCCGGGCCTGGGGAGGGGTTGGCTCTAGGATGAACTTCTGGCTGCCTGCAGCTATTTAGATGGAGTTACGGGAAAAGGGAGCCAGGCTCTTTGGGGAGGTGTACAGCGAAACCAGGACAGGCACCCGATGCAAGTTGCATCAAGGGAAATTCCATCTTGATATTAGGAAACTTTTTTTCCCCTGTGTATGTGGTAAAATATCACAGGAGCCCAGAGAGGCTGTGGGATCTCTGTCCTCCATTATATTCAGCCCTGGTCTGGTCCCTGCCAAGGCCCCCCCACCCTACCAGCAGTCAGTGATGCTCAGCAGTATCAGGAGCAGTGAAGCTGAACACAGCTGCCAGCTCACCTCTACACTGGGGCTTCCTTCCTGGGGCAGCTGTGTGGCGTTGCTGTGTGCTCTGCATGCAGTGCCTGGGCTGTAAGACCAACACCAGCCAAGCACTGGGGTGCAGGCAAGCTCCCCAGGATTGGGTGACAGCCCTGACCCCCTTGGGAGCAGGGTTTTCCCATCCCTCAACACTGCTCCTGCAAAGCACAAGGCTGCAGCCACTAGGAGGAGGATGGAGAGGGTGGCTGGTACCTTGGGTGAGCTGGAGAAGGAAGAACCAGCACCAGCAGAGGCCAACCCACCCCAGGAATTGGCTGGGGATGTGCAGAGGGGATGATGCAAACCTGGGTAAAACTGCCTAGAGGGAGACATTAAAGGACACAAATTAAGGAATCTCTCCAGATTAAGGAAGCACTTGCTGGGTGGTATGTAAAATGCCAGTGCAGGAAGGCACCTTCTGGGAGGCAGGATTTGGCTCAAAAAGGCTGATGAAGCCTCTGAAATCTTCTGCAATGGGACTCCTGGCTCAGTTGCTGCTCTGGAGCAGGGGGACCAGAACCCTTTTCCGATTCCAGGAACGAGAGGAACTCAGCAGTCCAGCGCAGACCCTCTCCAGGAGCTTGGAAGGCTGATACTAGAGTATGGAGGGGGCTGGAAGGACACATGGCTTGTGGGGGGCCAGAGAGGGATGTATAGGGGGACATTGCTTTTGGAGGATAGAGAGGGGAGGGATGATGAA
>NW_008664382.1:375-3676 GCF_000695815.1 Acanthisitta chloris | reverse complement strand
AGGATGAGAACGCGGAGGAGGGGGGTGCGGCGCGGCTGAACGGCCGAGGGGGCCGGGCGCAGGACGGCGACGAGAGCTGCATGCAGCGCGAGGTCTGGATGTCTGTCTTCCGCTACCTCACCCGCAGGGAGCTCTGCGAGTGCATGCGGGTGTGCAAGACCTGGTACAAGTGGTGAGTGTGGACACGTGGGGTGGGCACACACACATACGTGTTCTGACCCCATGGCCATGCCGAGCCTTGTACCTGATGAGCAGCTGGAGGGAAGGGATCTCGTCTTGGTGCCCTTCCTCTCCACTCCTGGGACACAGGCAGCATTTTCGTTGGACCCTGTGGCCAGCCCTGGCTGGTGCCTCTGCCGTGTGTGCACTGGTCTCTGTTGTTCCCTTCTGCCTTCCTCCTGTCCCGCCTGCTGGGAGACCTGAGCGCTCACATCCCCTGCTGTGTTCTTGTGAGGTGCTGATGCCTGTTCCTCACCCACCACCCCGATGGTCCTTGCCCTTCCCAGCCTCCTGCGTTGCCTTGCTTCCCAGCAAGCAGGGAAGGCAGGCTGTGGCAGGATGGGTTTGCTGGCTGGAAATGCCTCCGGGAGCAGCAGGCCCAAAGACAATGCTGGCACTGGGACAGCTGTGCATGGAGGGCTTGGGAACAGGCAGGAATGGAAACTGGGAGGTTTCTAACCGCCGAGCAGCAGGGATGGCACGATGGCACAGGACCAGCCTGCCTTGATCAGCAGGCTGGTGGGAATGATGTCATGTGATGGTTGGAGGAGAGCATCCCCCTGCCTGCACCTTCAGGGGTACAGGGTCTCCACAGGCTCCCATGGGAGAGGAGGAGCTGGTGCCACCTCCAGACTCTGCTGCACCTCATGGCAAAGCAGTGACAGCTGTCGGAGCTGTGGGGTGGGACTAGGCAGTGTTTTGCCTGCAGGGAACAAGGATCCTTAAGATCTTTGCCCTGGCAGGAGGAGCACCTGGAGGGGGCGAGCAGGCCAGCAGCTGTGTCTGGTTTTGTGGCAGCAAAACCCTGCTGGGGCTGCTTTGGGTGTCACTGGGTGGCTGGAGACACCCTTGGCATTCTCCCATGTTTGGGGAAACCCATGGAAACCAGGAGAACCTTGTTCTGTGGCTGGGGCCATGCCGGGGCTGAGCCTCTCCCCTGAAGCCAGACAACCCACTGGTCATCTCATTCCAATGGGGCTCTCAGGGCTCAACTTTCAGCCTTGTCCTTGTCCCCAGGTGCTGTGACAAGAGATTGTGGACAAAGATAGACTTGAGCAGGTGCAAATCCATCACACCCCAGGCGCTGAGCGGCATCATCAAAAGACAGCCGGTCAGCCTCGACCTCAGCTGGACCAATATCTCCAAAAAACAGCTTACGTGGCTCGTCAACAGGCTGCCAGGTGAGTGTGTGCTGGGGAGAGGCCTCTGCCACCAGCCTGCCCCAAGGCTTCCTGAGGGCTGGAGCACAGCAAGAGACTCTCTGCACCCTGCTACCTGCCAGCTCAGACACTCCTGTGTGCCTGTATCCCATCAACCAGCAGGCATCCCACCCCAGGCAGGGAGGGGAGCTGCTCCCTCATGTGCCTGGAAAAAGATGGTTGAGATCTCTGGGATGCCTTAGAGCTGCCCAAACCTGTCTGACTTGTTAATCTCTCTCCCATCTCCTAGGCCTGAAAGACCTCATCTTAGCAGGCTGTTCCTGGTCTGCGGTCTGTGCTCTCAGTACCTCCAGCTGCCCCCTTCTCAGGACCCTCGATCTTCGGTGGGCAGTAGGAATCAAGGACCCTCAGATCCGGGATTTACTCACACCTCCAACAGACAAACCCAGTAAGCTGCTGCCCGGGGGCTGGTCGTGACTCAGGAGGGTCGCTGTGGGTTGTGGGGAGCTGGAGGAGGGTGGCATGCAGTGCACAGAGCAAGGAGGTGATGCTGGATGTGGAATGCCCCAATGCATTGGTGCAGATTGTCCACGCTCAGCTTCTTCTGTGCCTTTGCAGGTCAGGACAATCGCAGCAAACTCCGCAACATGATCGATTTCCGGCTCGCCGGGCTGGACATCACCGACGCCACGCTGCGCCTGATCATCCGCCATATGCCCCTGCTCTCCCGCCTCGACCTCAGCCACTGCAACCACCTCACAGACCAGTCGGCCAACCTCCTCACCGCCGTGGGCTCCTCCACACGCAACTCCCTCACCGAGCTCAACATGGCAGGTGCGTGCTCATCCCTCTGGCCCAGCTGTGCTCCTGCACTTGCCCTCCTAAAGCATCTCCCTTCTCTCAGCCCGACTCAGTGCTGGCTTCTGGAAGTGTTACACCTCCCTCTTCTTCTCCCCACAGGCTGCAATAAGCTGACGGACCAGGCCTTGCTGTACCTGCGCCGCATCTCCAACGTCACCCTAATCGACCTGCGAGGTTGCAAACAGATCACCCGCAAAGCCTGTGAGCACTTCATCTCGGACCTGTCCATCAACAGCCTCTACTGCCTGTCCGATGAGAAGCTGATCCAAAAAATCAGCTAGAGACCCTTCCCAGGGCAGACTGAGGAGAAGGAAAAGAGCCCATCCTACCCCTCTCGGAGAGCCGCTCCTCCACCTCTCCCCACCTTGCCTTCCGTGTCCTGCCGCTGCCTCCTACCTGTCTCGGCAGGCAGGGCCACCGCTGGCCTCGCTCCACCGTCCTTCCTCCTCCTCCCCGGGACTTCTGCCGAGGAAGATGTCCCGCCAGGCTGGCCAGTACCAGAGGAGGAATGGGCACATGGCAGGGAGCCTCAGCCCGGAGGCTGCTCCTGAGGCGGAGGTTGTAACAGAGGTCTCTGTGCAGAGAAATGGGGCACCCTCTTCCCCCAGCTTTTCCCCTCCTCCCCATCGTCTCCTTGCCTTGATACACCTGTCACTTCCCCAGTAGCACAAAGCTTGAGGGTCATGGTCTCTCCAAGGAAGAGGGAGCAGAGCTGGAAGAACTCCTACCCCTCCATGCCACCACCCTGCGCTCTCACCCCCTTTCCCTTTCCCTCGTCTGACTGCAGGGACTGCCATCGATTCCCTCTCCTTCTCCCGCCGCTCCCACACATCCAGGCGGCTCTTTGGGTGCTGAGGGCAGGAGCCCCGTGGCCAGGGTGCCACCAGGAGCAGGGGCTTTGTGGCCTGCTGTCCTCCTGCCCGGGGAGACGAGCCTAGGGGATAACTCGCTTCCCCTCCAGAGCACCGTCTGTCCGAGGGGATGGAGCAGGGGACAACCCACAGGTACATCAGAGCTCAGGGAGGACTTGGGAAGCATCAGCCAGGGGTGAGTGTGCACGC
>NW_008664382.1:0-256 GCF_000695815.1 Acanthisitta chloris | reverse complement strand
CCCAATCGTCCTCTCCTTTCCCCACCCCCTTTTCGCTGCCGAATTTTCCTTTGCAATGAATGGTCGGTCCAAAGAACCTCTCTCTAGGGCAGCAGAGAGCTTTTTGCACTTTAAAAAAAAACAAAACAAACAACAAAAAAAAACGACAAAAAAAAAGGAAAAAAAAAAGGAAAAAAGTTGGAATATTTTTTTCTTTTCTTTTCTTGGGGTCACTATTTTATTTCCCTCCCTGTCCTGCCTGTGCCCGGACGCTCCC
>NW_008664381.1:0-1127 GCF_000695815.1 Acanthisitta chloris | reverse complement strand
GCTACACGGGAAAATTGCGGGATCCTTGAACCAGTCTAATTGTTGGATTTGTTCCCATTTACCCCGGCATGCAAATCAAGGACACCCCGTAATAGCAACTGTTGTCTCGAATAGTTCTAAGATAAATCAACAGATAAAGAGTGTGAACTTGAGTAGGTATGTAAATGTTTCAATACAAGAGCAGATTTGGAAAATTGACCTAAATCTGCTATAGAATGAAACAACGGGGGTGCCGTGTGTGCAGAGGTGTCATTTAACAAATGTAACCAAGAACATGGGAGGAAATAGTACTGACAAAAATTGTGGGCCGAGAAAATACATAGGAGAATACCCCTTTTGTGAAAGTTATATAACATATGGAGGTGTGAGTATGTGGAATGTAAACCAAACCCGTAGAAGCAGAAGTGGATCAACGATAATCCCAAAGGGTTGGCCATTATCCGTAGGGTGGTACTGAATTTGTGGAAAATGCGAATATAAAGTCTTGCCCTTGGGATGGGCAGGTCAATGCAGTATAGGCATGATTATCCCTAATATAACCATAACAAAGGACCTAACCCAGTTAGATGACAGATACCTTAGGACTTACATGCGATATCTAGAAAGAAAACAAAGAAGCAACAATCCTCTAATAGATAGACCATTAGGATTCCATAGTTTTGCCAGGTGGTTTATCCCATGGTTAGGGGTGAATCAGTTAGAAAAAGCTCTGATAAACATTTCAATGACCATGGAGATTATTGAGAATCGAACCACAGATGCTATCCTAGCATTACAGGAAGAAGTATCCTCCTTAAAAGGAATGGTTTTTCAAAATCGATTAGGATTGGATTTACTGTTTGCAAAGGAAGGAGGCTTATGTACAGTAATAGGAGAACACTGTTGTACATATGTCAACCAAGAAGGAAGAATTGAAAAAGACTTAAAAGAGATTTGGCAACGAGTTAAAACACTGCATGAGATAAGTAAGGACAATACGTCCTGGGGATTTCAAGAATTATGGGAAAAACTAACCTCATGGTTGCCTAACTTTGGATGGCTAAGACAAGTCTTTGTATTAACCGTAACCATAATAATTTTAGGCATAATGATTTGCATATTTTTTAGATGCTTTATGTATTGTTGTC
>NW_008664380.1:0-225 GCF_000695815.1 Acanthisitta chloris | reverse complement strand
CGGCTGATCTCTGCCCAAACGACCAGCTGGCTGCCAGCCCTCCCTGTCCCCGAGGGACACTCCTGGTGCCTTCCCCTCGCTGCTGCTCGCAGGGATCCTCTCGCAGGGATCCCTCCGGCTCTGCCGCTGCTCACTTAAATACCCGCTAAAGCAGCGAATATCCCCCTCCCACGCCATCCCGGCCCCGGCCCAGCTTTGCTCCAATTAGCAGCTCCCCCGAAACCC
>NW_008664379.1:0-9486 GCF_000695815.1 Acanthisitta chloris | reverse complement strand
CGGCCCGCTGGGCTGTCTCCGGCTCGCCGTAGGGAAAACTTGAGCCCGTCGTTATTTTGCTGGTTTTTTAGTCGTGGCGGTTTATTAATCGGTTTCTGTTTTGCCCTCGTTCTTAAAAGATTTCAACTCGTTATATATCACCCTTGTACCTCTCTTCCTTGCCAAATTGTGTGTTCAGGTCTGCCACGCACAAAAGTGCGGGGTGTGACACGCCCTGTGGGACACGGTCAGCTCTCCCCGCAGCCTCCCTGTGGCTCCAGCGTCTGGTTTGTGTTTCGGAGGGGTTTGGAAGTCAGGGCAAAGGAAAGGTGTTTGTCCGATCCACTGGGCTCGTTCTGCACTGCTGGCACAGAGAGCATTACCTCTGCAAGTGCTCATCACCAGTCTGGAAGAGGTCCCTTAGTCACTGGGTAACCATCACAAAAATTGGAGCAGTTCTGCATTTCAGTCGAGCACCAACCAAGGCAGCACAGCACGGCCAAAGCTGCTCTTGGCTGGCAGTGTGGTGGTAATGCTCCTACAGCGCTGTTTGTGCATGGGCTTCTCTTCACCTTTGGCTCCATTTAATCTCTTGTTTGGCAAAACGACATAATGCTCCTCTCCTTTGCTACTTGAACTAGCTCCAAAGACTGCTAAAGGCCATGGGAGAGCCGGAGAAGTGTCCTGGCACTGCCTGACTCTGACTGCCTGCAGTGCTGCTGCAGGTACTCCACAGAAAGGCACAGTGCCTCCATCCATGCTCCTCAGCCCCTGAGAGGGTCTGGGTCTTGTCTGAAGTGCCACACATGGGGGACTGGGCCAGGGGAGCAGCACACCTTCTCTGCACCCATCTTGAGTGGCTTGGCAGCTCCCAGTGTCACCATCAAGGGGGCAAGGTTGGCTCTCGAAGTTGGGGAGCATAACCTTTTTTCTCTTTCCCACAGGGAGCAGCAAATTTGGCTGGCAGACAAAAGCACATGGGGTTACATCTAAAAGCTGTTGATTTCAACAGATTGGGTCAAGATTCATGAAAACCTCTGTGGAGAATCATTACAGGCTGCACAGGGGTAGCGGGAAGGAAAGCTTGTTTTTAGAGTTCTGCTACTGTAGGAGAATGGAAACCAGAATTTCACTTGCCCCAAACCAGTTCATACTTGTCTTATGGCAACTCAGACTTCTTCTCATAAACATGCCAGAACAGGTGTGATGATTCAGCTTTCTGTGGTTATATTGCCTAAAGTGCTGGTCCCTTGCCACTCCTCCTGCTTTTGAAAGTCTGAAATTGCTTGTGCTACTGTCACGATTATTTGTTTTAATTATTTATATAGGCAATGTGGGAAATGCAATGAGAGTGATTACACTTGAAATGAGAACTCCATTGGAGTGAGTTTTGGAGTCACTTACACTGTGCCTGAACTACACCATCAGGCAAATAGAGGCAAACTCCAAATTGGCCCAAAGCTTTCGCCTCCACCTCCTGCACCACACGGCAGCTCTGGGATCTCCAACCAAAATGTGAAGGAGTGTGGCAGGACTTCAGTGCTCAACTGCCTCTTTTCTGCCCCCGGATCAGTCTTCTTCCCCTGCAGAGTCTGGCTGAAGAGCAACTAGAGTGAAAAGAGGCTGTATGTAAAAGTTTGTTCCCAAAGATGATAATGCAGCGAGTCCTTTTTTCTCAATAATGCTGTCTTGTTAGTCAGATGTCCCTGAATGTCCTTGGAGCCCAGCAGGTTCTCATCCCAAATAAAGTTGCTTTGGCACTAACTTCCATGACCCTTAGACAGGAGATCAGAAATTACTTTCTGGATCGTAACTGGAAAGTGAAGCTATTAAAAAAACCCAAGCTCTCTAGAAGTTCAGTAAGGGCTTTGATTCCCCATATTCATGCCAAACCTACATTTACCCATTTTTCCCCTTTCCACATCCATTTTCTAAGAAGATACAGTACCTGTATATTATAGTGGCAGAGAAAGAGACTTGGTTTCTTCCACCTTTCTTGACAGTAGAAGGATAAGGAAAACACAACAACTCAGAATTATGGCTAAAACAGATGCCCAGAACTGAAATGCTTTTTTCTCCCAGCAGGGCTAAAGCTCAGCACAACAGTAAAGTTGAAAGAACATAGCCTGGTTTGGCTTTTAAGCACTGCAGAAGACTGTAAGGACACCTAAACTGCAGATAATCTTGCAAAGTAGGAACCAGCTGATTTTCAGGTAAGCAAGAATGAGTTAAAGAAGCACTGATTCAAATCCATTTTTATCTCATTCACCTACTTGATAGAGCAGGCATAATATAGCCAATTATAAGTAAATCCTGCTACCTCAGATTCGAGTAAGCTGCTTGGGGTAATTAAGAAAAAGTGTTTAAGAGCAATGGTCCTTGTAATACTTAAAAGATCAAAGAATCAAGTAGATGATAGAAACGAGTACAAATTATTTTGAATCTATACTAATACAACTCTCTTTATGAAATCATCTCTTTGCTGCTTAGTATGTAAAACCCTCTCCTAGAAATGAATGTGATAGTTCTGCAGACACTGGATGGCTGCGCATGGATTTTGGAGACATCCATGATGGGAAAATACTGCATCCCTCACGCAGTCTCTGGTTACCACGGCAAAAGCAGGTATAAATAGAAACAATCTGATTTTTTTAAAACTCTATCTAGAAACCTGTGTTGTTGATAACGCTCTGACAGCAACGCCTTATTCCAAATGGTTCTGTTCTACATTTGTGTGGAAATTTCTGGTCATACACGTTTAATCCTTTCCTCCCTAAATAAATAGCAGCTACTACTGGTTGTCATTGCACTGAAACATGAAAATTGTCTCTGAAGTATAGTTTGGACAAATATCTGTTTTGCTAAGAGCTTTCATTAACCGAATGAACAAGAGCTAACACAAAGCTTGGAGGAAAACCCAGAAAAGAAAGTGATTTTTCTCCTTAAGTATCACTGTAACTGGCTGTTCAAATGACTAGCACTGAAATGATTTAACAATTTTTACATTTCTGTCTTCACCAGTAGCTTCCAGATTCTCCACACCAGTGAGATAGATGGGGTGGTGAATCACTTGATGTTAAATACAAAGGGAATAAAGCAGAGATTAATTTCGCTGATGACAGCTTGCAGTTGCAGGATCAAGTCAGCCTCAGCTTGAACCAATTTGGATCATCTTTGAAACCAATGGGGTGAATAAAAAATAAGAATTTCAGTTTCTTAAGAAACTGATGGGTTAGACCTTACAACTTGCTGCTTCAGCAAGATCCTCGCAAAAAACGTTAAATATTGAAATAAATGTATGATCTGATCTAGCGTGTCATTTCCTTTACCTGCAGAGTTATACTAAACAATGGAAGTAATGATCAAAAATATGAAGATGTGTAATTTCATGAGTGCTTAAGGTGAAATGCAGGAAGTTTCTGGAACCTCTGCAGAGGGAATAGTTCCCATCAGTAACATTACATTCATGCCTTCAACCTTGCATCTTGATAAACTGTCACATATAATCACCACATTTATTAAGATGTCTTGTTACAGAAAGATCACTTAGCTTTTAGTGGAATTATGTGACTGAGCTCTCAGAGGCCTCACAAGTCTGAAAGCTGACTTTATTCTGCAGTTTTAATTACGGAACAGAAAGCAAAATGAGTAAGCTCTTCTTCACAAGCAACCACTGCATTTCCAGCTGCACTTCATTTGCTGGAAACCTCCTCCACTTGTCACTGCACTTTCAGATGTTCACAGACCTACAGCCTTACCCACATCTCCAGCTGCTGGACTTCCAGGCCACGAGATGCCATGTGTCAGGTCCTGTAATGGCAGAGTCCCTAACCCACCTGAGCAAGACTGACATGTGAGCACACACAGGTGCACACAGGGAAGGGCTGCTCCAGCAGTGCTCCCATGAGCACAGGGCTGTTGTGGGGAAACAGCCAGGTAGTGCTGTGATTTGCCTCCTCCCCCAGCTGCTTCTGTACTCCTTGTAGCTGGCTGATGGTTGGAGGCCAGGGCAACGTGTGTGTCTGGCATCTGGGATACTGAGGCAGGAGAAAATGCTGCAAACCCCTCCCTTTCATGGGGTCTAAGTATAGAAGCTTAACATTAGGTGGCCAAATTTCTGATATGCAGTGTTATGTAACTGGAAAGGAAATTACAGTGCAAGCAACACACCATATTAATTTAAAACTAGTTAACAACAACTAATTTAACACAATTTACAAACAATTATATGTACAGGCAGACAACAGCCATGGCATTCATATAGATGCAAAAGCATCTGCCTCAGTGCAGAGGTTACCCTTTTAAAATCAGGAAGAATCCAAGTTTATGAAAAATGCAGGGGGGTTAGTGTTATTTGTGATGGTATTGTCAGTGTTTCTCTTCTTGAGTCCTTAGAAAGAAAATCCTTCAGAAAATGGAGAAGATGGAAGAGTCAAGGCTAAATAATTTCAGGTACCTTAATGCTAACAGGAAGGGCCCCTCAGTGCCACCTTCCACACTTTGGTGACCCAGGGTTGGAATTAAACCTGCAGAAGTTTACCTTAAACAAACTTGCTGCAGGGCTTACACATACACAGTTAGACTTTCCTGAATAAAGTCACCATTCACATTAATGTTTGTGTTAAAATACCAAAAAGCATTTTCTTTTTCCTCATAGGAAATTTGTATCCATGACCTGCAATAACAGCTGTTTCTAATACCTAATACATCAAAATGATCATAGAATCACAGAACTTTAGGGCTTGGAATGGATCTTATAGATCATCTAGTCCCAACACTCTGCCGTGGGCAAGGACACCTCCTCACTAGATCAGGATGCTCAAGGCCTTCTCCAGCCAGACTTTGAACACTGCTAGTGTTGGGGCATCTACTACCTCCCTGGGCAACCTTCCCTGATGGTTCTGCCAGCCCTCTGCCCAAGAACACACAAAGTACACCTCTGCAGGCCTCTGTCCTTCCTGGCTCCAACACGTCTTGAATTTTCTTATCAGGTACTAGGCCTCCCTTAACTGTACCTTAGCCTTTGATAACTGTGAAGCTGGTTTTATTTTACCTTAAGACAAAATGAAGGTAGGAGCAGAAAAGAGAAGCTACAGTAGAGAAACATTAACTCCCACGTGCTTGTGCTGTTGGTATCCCTGCAGCAATCCAGATGCTCACACACCAGCCAAGCAGCCTCTGCATTGCCTGTAATGACATCTCAGATTGCGGCAGAGGCAAAAGGACGGATTTAATCAATGGCAGCAGCACTGCAGTCTGTCCTTATGCTATGAAACACAGACTCCTGGCCCTGGTTTGCATGTATTCACTGCTAGCCAATGTAGTACAGGAGATTTAAAAGTGTGAAAATTTAGGGCTACTAAAAATCTACCTTATGTGTTCTGAACAACCTCGCTGGTTACTTTTTTTTCCCCCAAACATTGGAATATTCTGTTTCCCTAACTACTGTTTTGCTTCAGGCTTTTTCCCTTAAATGGCTGCAGTCTTATGTTACTTGTCAGCTTCAGAAGACGATCACATGTGCAACATTTTTGTCCTGTCAGCTGGTAGCGGTTTTCAAAACAGGATGCCTATTTTTCCCCCCATTATTTGCAACAGTGAGACACAGAAGTCAGAGCTTTTGTTTTCAGTTGGTTATACAGGTTCCACCTGGTGATTCATTCTTCCTGCAGACACATTTCCAGGAAAAGACAAAGCCCTGGCTCTTCTCCAAGTTATCCAAGTAAGATCAGAAAGCACTCCTTCTCCCACAGCTGGGACACTTTCTAAGAAGGGAGAAATTGAACAAAACACATCCCAGAGCTGGTGTCATCACCCTGCAGACAGGCAAGGAGGTGCACGCCTTGGAAAGGCACGTGCAGTACTAAGTCAAGGTGAAGATAACAGCAGAGTTTACTGGATTTAAGATTCTTGGCCCTGTGAAGCACAACAAAGCATGTGCAAGGAGCCGTTCTGCATTTCTGGGACTGATGGTGACTGTGAAGCTGGATGGCTTATGGGAAATCCTACCATTTAATTTCAAGCATTTTAGAAGGCTCCCATCTTGTTGCGGTTGGTGTGGACAGGAACATAGCCTTGGAGTTGGGAATTTTTCAAGAGTTGTTATTCAGATAGGAGCTGGTAACTATGGTTTCAGATGTCTTCTCTCAGAGATACTGCTGCTGGCAGATGAAGGGAAGCCTGGTTTTGCATCATGAAGCAAAGGGCTACAGGCTACAGGGTCGTGTGGTTGTGCATGCAAGTGCTAAGCTTTCAGAGAGGGAGTTAAATAAAAACATGCACAAATCTGCCTACAAGTAACCATTGCAGGAAATGTAAAGGCTTGTCTGAGAAGTGCAGCTCCTTTGAAAGCAAGCAGACAGTGGCTCACATGTACTGGGCAAATGGGCCAAGTGAAGACACTGAATTCCCTTCCCCTGTAAGCCCACAAGCCAAAACACAGCTGGTAGCACTAATATGAGTCCTGTCAAGCCTGGCAGTCTTCATTTATTATGCATTCTGCAAATAATTCTACATATAGTTAATCTTATAGCTCAGAAGCTGCATTCAGTTGTTGGCAGGGCATGTTCCTCGCTGGTATTGCTCCTTTGACCTCATTAGACTAACATGAAGAGTGAATCTGGTCCTTTGTCTTTTCAGAATAAATCGTAAGTCTTTTTAATCTCTGCATTTTGGGAATATAGGTTGCTACTGTTAGTACTACCTGATTTAGGGGTTATTTCAAGATCCCGTCTGGCCTTCCTTAAAGGCCATGTGGAGTTCTCCTGGAGATTACAGCAACTTCCCCAGAGGGATTAAATTAGGATTTGTTTCCCACTTTTTGGAGAGCTGCTTTCCCTTTTGTGAAAATTAAAGTACCTGTGAACAAGGGGGGCTGCTGCCCACTGGGTGCTCTGCTCAGAAAGAAGGAGCAGTAATTGAGGGTCCCATGGCACAGGCCCATTGCCAAGATCCACCATCCAAAATTCCTTCTTATGCAAAATGTGGAACTAGGTATATGCTGCCCATTGTACATCAAAGTAATTGATTTTCTTTTTATAATGGAAACTGTCTGATGATTCACTGGGGTAAATCAAGAAAAACAGTAGAAAGATGAGATGGAAAATAGGAAGAGAATCAGGACCAGTAATAAATCATGATAGATGGCATTCAGTATATTGCTGTAGCAGTAAGTCAATAGAGTGCCAAGCTGCATAAATAAAAGATAACGTGTTTCATCTCAGCAGGGTATTGCTCAGGCTACACCTATTAACAGGATTGCCTGGTTCTGCAGAAAAGACACACAGCAACAGGCTTTGTCTTATTATCCTGATAAATCAGATCTGTATGAAGATTTTAAGAGTTACATTGCCAAAATGGAGGGGGAAATGAATATTCCTCATTACTGCAGCTACAGGAAAGCATGCACAGATATGGAAAATTACTCTTTACTGGTATATTGAGGTATGTGGAAGCGGAAGCTTAACTTCTCCTGGACTGACATGGAGGTGGGACAGTTTGCACTTTCTGTGATTTCCAGGGATTAAAGTCAGCTTCCTCTTGCTTAAGACCTACATGAATAAGGCTACACAGGGAAACAGACTACTGATTTCTTTCCCCCCTCTCCATGTTTGTATAAATCCTGATACTCTACAACAGCACTAGTGTGGGGGAAGCACAGCCTTCATCTCTTCTCCTTTGCAGCATTACACACCAACAAGTATGAGACCCATGGGAAACTTCAGCCTCTGCGAGGCAGCGGAACCAAAACCTTCACACCCAAATAGCAGTGAGACACGTCACATACTCCAGCCACTCCCAAGTTCCCAGCATTTTTCACCTATCTGCACAAATACATGGGGTTTTGGCTGTTCCCCTCGATGGCTGTGCTCAGCTGCCTAGGGAGCCACTCTTGCTCATTTCTTCACCCTTGAACATGGATTTTCCACTGTCCAAAACCTCAGCTTTGGCAAAGGACTCCCTCAAGGCTGCTCTGAAGCCAAGACTTAGCAGAGGTCCCAGCTTGCTGCTGGGATCCCAAGAGGCACTTGCTGTGGTCAACCCTCCTTCTACCCTCCCTCCATCTCAGCTGTCTGGCTGAGATGTGCATATTTGCTGGTGACTCCTACCACTGCTCTGGACGGAGCAGTCACCTCTGTCGGTGCTGAGCTGCTGGAAGGGGCCCAGCAGCACAGCAGGAGTGCAGCCTTCTCAGCTGCTGCTGCTTTTTAAAACAGTCAGCCAGGTGCAAACCAGTGAGGGTATTGCTCTTCTGGGGCAAGGCAAAATTACACCAGTTTTCATATTAAATGGTGCAGATGTGAGCCAACTCTTATCTTGCTTGAGAATTAATTACTTCACTAAGCTACACCAACCCTCCAGCTTTCTTCTCTTCCCCCACCATTGTCACCAAAAATCAATGGATGCAAGGTCAGAGGGAAGAAAACACTAACTTCTGTATAGATGTTTTGCATGAAGCCCCTTTTTCCCTCCCTGATTCAGGTCAGTCTACTGTTCCACCCAATGGTTAGCCCCTGGTCCTTCCTAGACCTGCAGGTAGCACCTGCTGTCCTACAGCTTTCCAAGCAGAGGGATGTTGGGCTGAAGTGGTTTGAAAAGCACTGAAAGCAAAGCTTCCCTGAGGCCCTCATGTAATCCACAGCAAGGTCAGAAATCTCTGGAGTAACAAAGCTTTACAAACTGTCAGTAGCATGTAGAGAGGCTTAGCTACCACAGTTTAGAGAACTTGCTGGCAAGTGAGAAGGTATAATTCATCAGTCTGAGAGAATAATCCTCAGATAAATCATTTGATTCGTCCCTTTATTGTGCCTGGGATTAAGGCATAGAAATGCAGCACCTAGGACCTCCTCCCTTTGAAGAAACCAGGCATGGTTTGCCTGAAAACTCTGTGTCTGCAATCACATGGGAGAGCCAACACCAGGATTTGTTTTACAAAATGGAGTAAACCCCTGAGCGTGCCTATCTTTGGAATAACTGCCAGCATGATAGCAACATTTTGTAATGCTTTGTGTGTTCTTAAGCCTTTGGCAGTCATTCTTTTTATCAGGGGCCAGAGTTAAATTTGTGTAGCAATAGCAAGGTGATCCATTGCAGAACGTGCGTTTATCAAGGCCTCTGACTGCTGTGGGTATCTTGCCCTCTAATCCCTCATCTCTGGAGTGTGTTTGAGCATTCCAGTCCTCTGAGAAGCTCTGAGGCTCACTGGGCAACCACGCAGCAGCTGGAGACTTCCGACAGAGTCCCTGAGAATCCCAGCGGCCGCGTGTGACGTCTCTCCCCCAGACTGTGCAGGTGAGGCGCAGAGCAGCGAACTGCGAGCCAGGAGCAAGCAGCAGGACGCAGATTTACACTGCGCTGCCTGATGGGTTTCCCTGCGGAGCGCTCGGACAGCCCGCAGAGCTCCCGGGGCCGCTGCAACTCCGAGCCACGCTGAGCGCACGTAGGGCCAGGCGGGCAGAGCACCGAGCCAGAAGCTCTGAACACCTCTAACGCGGGCCGAGACCTGTA
>NW_008664378.1:16706-17826 GCF_000695815.1 Acanthisitta chloris | reverse complement strand
AGGACATGGATCTATTGGAACAAGTCCGGAGGAGGGCCATCCTAAATTCTATGATTCTGTGATTAAGCAAAGGGGTCTCCTATAGTAATCTTGTGGATTAGATAATTTTCTGGATTTCATGAATCTAACTTTGCTAAATTTAGCAAACAGTTTTATTTCTTAATGGGTACAGTTTGGTTGTGTATTTGTTTTGCCTACTTAAAAACATTTTACAACATTGTAGTAAGCCTGATATGAGAACCAGCAAATACACACATCCCTCAACAACATCATAAATTTATTTTCCCTCTGAGAAATGGGGAAATACTGGATTTTATATGAATCCCACAGAATAATGACTCAGGCAAGAACTGCACAGCCATGTGCTGTCTCTCTCAGACTTCATTAGAATTTGGGTAATGCTCTGGGACGCAGATATATTTAGTTTCACAAAAATTGTAGCAGTGACATGTCTGTGCTAATACACCTTCTTCCAGAGCTGTATGCCAAAAATAAACTAAGGAAAAGCACTAGCACAACTATTTTAAAATGAAATAGCAATAGATGTGCAAGATATTTATGACACACTTTTCTTCTATGGTTTATTATGATATATATGTATCACATGTGCTCTTTTATGTGCAAATTCAGGTTTAGCAGAACCTTAATTAGTAAGCATTATTTTGACTTGGAGACTGGGAGAGAAAACAATTACTTCCCATCAGATGCATATGAAATTTTATTTACATCTATGCAAAGTGTTCAGGTTTTATTTTCTTCTATTTAAAATTTTCCTGATTGTTAGTGGACTTGAGGCTTTCAGAGGAAAGGAATGAAATTATTGCTGCATTTTCTGCTCCTTCTTCAATCTGCGTATGAAAGTGACTAACCCATACTGCTTCTGTTTTATCTTTAAATATTAATATGTTCTTTTTTAAAATGAAACATTCTAGGCCATTTTGTGCACAACTACTTATAATGCTAAGAACACCTGCAGACCTCTTAGGGATGGAGGTAATGGCTTTGGCAGAATGACTGTATTACCACAGGGCTACCCATATAAGATTTGAAAGACTTGTTTTGTCTGTCTAGATTTAGTTTTTTTAATGCATGATTTTAATTTTTGTATTCTTGAAGTTCT
>NW_008664378.1:9150-16666 GCF_000695815.1 Acanthisitta chloris | reverse complement strand
AAAGCAAAGCAACTAAATATTTTGTGATCCCTTAATCTTTCATCTTTACCAGTAAGTAGTTGGTTCCTCTCATCCTAGCTAGTTCATTTCAATATCAATTATGTAACACTTTGCCTCATAATAGCATAAAGGATCTTTTAAGGAAATCAGGAGGAGCACATGGCTTATTAAGATCTCCCATAACAAATCTCAGGAGTTTTTAATGCAGTTTCTCCCTTCCTTAGGCTCACCAACTTGAAATGCAAGCAATTCGTACATCACCATTTATCATCTTGGAAATTTAGCTCACAACTGTATTCTCCAATTCTCTTCTCCACAAATGTGTCAGAATAATTCACACTTGCTTCTATCACTGCCTTTGACAATTTGTTCCATTATTCAGTAACCCTATGCATAAAGAAATTCTGTCTGAACTGCTTATAGATTAATCCTTTCTTTAAAATCAATCCATTATCTCTGGTTTTGTGCAAATTATTATCTCAAACAGTGTCTTAGTGACAATCTGATTCTCTTTCTTCAGGGTCTTATACAGGCCTAATTAGGATCTCATTCTGCTAAGATCCATGCTCTCTGAATATCTGATTTCAGGTATTTTTAACTTATTTCACCAGCAATACAAGTGCCTTTTATTTTTAATCTCTTACAGAAAAAAAAAACAAAACCCAAAACAAACAACAAAACTACAATGTCAGAACAGGAGGTAGATTCTTGTTTACATCAGTTCAGCAAAGCAAAACATCTTAAAAAGTCCTTGTGCTTGATACAACAGCTCAGAATACAAGGATTGCTCAGGCTTCATTGTTCTTAATGCAGTCATGACAAAAGGAGACTTCTAGGAGACACTCTGCGTCTGCAACATTTATTCTCCACTAAGCAGCTCTAGTGATCTGGCAGAAATGCAGGCACTTGGTTACACCTGTGTTAATATTAACAGGACATTATTAAAATTTTATTACGGCAGGTGTTTTGTCTTTATGCAGTAGTGGAAATAATAATTTAGTACTCTCCTCTTTATTGAAAAGTCCTCCATTTTCTTGTACAGCTACATAATTTTCTGCTATCTCCAGATGTGAAAACAGTGAGCTTTGTGAGGGGAGAAAAATCTTTAAGTTAAGCACTCAACACAAATATGGATTAATAGGTTAGCTTGATGGACTGCTTAGTTGAATAAATCTCTCTCTATATTTGTCCTGTTCCCATTAAGACTTCATTTGCCCAAATACATTTTGGGTTATACTGGTTTTGATTCATCATTACTTCATAAGATGTTTTGAGATAAGTTTATAGACCTGAAGGATCTACGTAAAGCCAAAATTTTTGCAATTCTTTGAACATTGATGTTATTCATGGTCAGCTTGACAATTTCTGAATTTTCTAGGTAAGAAGCATTGTCAGGAATCTGTGCTGATGCTGCCTTCTCTTGTATTATAGTACTAAAAGTAGGTGCTGCACTTTAAACATATGAAATACTTATGATTCTTCTATTTACAGTTATCTTTTCCTTGAGAAATGTGACTTGGAGAATCTTTGTGGAGACTGTTGCATAATCTTGGGCTTGTTCTGATTTGGTAGTTAATTACATGACCTAGACTGTGATGATGTTGTTACCTATATATAGAAAGCATGATGTCAAGCTCTCTTACACTTTTTTTTTAAATCCTAAATGGCAAAGAAAACAGAGGGCAATACCCGACATCCACATTCCTTATCATAACTTTAACTCTGGTATAATACCTGGCATTAGACTTTTATTTTTGTAGTAATTTTAGGCTGCAAAAATGCTGAATTATTTTTGTTAAGATAAAAATTCTTATGATTGTAAAAAGGAAGAGATACCATGTTTTAATTTAGCATTTTACAATCAAAACTGATTTTTATTGATTTGTCAGTTTTATATACAGTATCCCTAAACTTTTTACTTGTCCATAATCTTGCACTTCTGTTTGAGAGCTGCATTTTTAGTGATGTTTCTAGAAAGAACCCAAATCAAAATACCCCTCCCCCAAAAGAACGTCTCATGTTTTCCCCCCAACATTTTGATTTTTCAACAAACCCATTTTCTATTAACTTATTACAAAAATATATCACCATATTTTTAAAAAGTATTTTTATTAACATTTTGCACCACAGATGTATATGTTATCATGTCTGTATGAGTTTTCCCCTCCACGATTCTCTAACACTAATACTTGAAATAACAGTTGCTCTTTGTACAGCAGTGGGTGGAGGTTAGAGGTGAGTAAAAGAAAATTTTTGTCTTTGAAAAAGAAGTGAATCAAAAAAAGAACATGAAGTTTTCATTCTAAAAAAATTTAGCCTAAATTCAGAAGAGTTGTTACTATCAACACTGTTTCAGAAGTAAAAAAACCACTAACTATGGATATATAGGATGTGGAAAGAGAACAGTTATTGCATTCCATTACTTTTTGTCTTACTGAATACTTGTGATTTTTATCAGTTCTAGACTTTTACTAGTTTTAGATGTTATATTTGAAATACAGTAGTTCAAGATTAATGTATTTTAAGGTATAAAATCCTAAGTTTTCATTTTAGAAAAGCTATTTATAAAAAATATTGCTTGAATTTTCTCCAATTGTTAGCTGAAAAACAATTCTAAGAGGTTCTTTTATCAAGAAAATCCTAGTTCTATTGAGCTGACCTTTCACAACGAAAGGAACAATTTTCTACCAAAGCTCTATGTTCTGCCAGAACAGACAGGCATACTGTGTAGAATCACTCAGTAATGTCATGCTTAAAAGAAGTGGAGGAAGAAAAACCGTAAAATTTCACTGTAGCCCTTGCATTCCTTCTGTAACAATATCTGGAAATCTAAGTGTGCTTTCTCTTTTTCAGCATCAACATGGTTCCCTGCTGAGTCAGCTTTTTTGGTTAATTGAATTTTAAACATTGTCAAAATTTACTGCATTTAAAAAAACTTATTGTGCCCTGTTCATGTCTACATAAACAGGTAAATAGATGAGGGATGGACATACATGTGTGTAAACCCTCATGGGACATTTATGTATTCACCATCCTACTGTAATATTTTATGTTTGTGCTAGGCTGATTTGCTTATCTTAATGCATTTTTGTAGCTCTATATTCAGCAATATACTGCAGGTCTTTTTGCTCCTGCCTATTACTAAATAGCACTTGATTTTGCACAACTTTTCTTCTAACTTTCTGTTATCCCTAATGATTGTTCTGCCCAGGGCTTCTTGCTTTCTGATTTCATACTGTCCACTTTACACATTGTTTTATAGCTGTTTTGCACCATTGTAAAAAGACCATAGCCTCACATTCTTAAAAAAACCCCAGAAAACTGAAACAGTCCATTTTACAAATATTTAACTTTTTTGGAAAAAAAGATTCGACTTTCAAGATTCCTCTTCCCACCTTCCATTTCTCCACTGCAAGCAGAGGCGTGGTAAAGCCACCTACCTATGCACAGGCACATGTTCACACATCCAAATAGACACAGTAAACTGAAGGAGATTTCAATCAAAACACAAACATGCTAAAACAGTGATGAAATTTAATTTTGAACCAGGCTTTTCTGAAGCTTCTGTCTGCAGACAACATTTCCAAATTTACTGCAAGGCACTTGTGTGCAAGCTTTAAACCTAGAACTTGTGTTTCTGTGGTTGAAGGAATGTACACCTGCTTATGCATTCTCTTCTCTGCTGGACATCACACCATTAACATGCAGCATCCAATGCAGGGTCTCTAAACAGAACTTGAGTAAGTACTTAACTGGAGAAGGAAAATAAGAGGAAACCTCAGAATAAAAAAATGAGAAATGTCTTACCTATAAGAAAGAGAATATCAGCATAGGCAGAAATTGAAACTGGATTAAAATTGGTCTCCTAAAGGTCAAAGGATGCCCTATAAATAGTAAGAATAGAGTTTGTAACTCTTTGCTTTCTAGGTTGTCACTTTGAACTTGCCAGAGTTAGAAAACAAAATTATCCTATCCACCAGATAGTACTCTTCTTGCCTTGCACAAAGAAACAGTTTATTTATATTTAGCACTAAGTAGCACAATTTGCCATGCCTTAGGTCTGAGTGAGTCAGACAAACCCCTGAATCTATGCAGCTCAGCTTTCCTCTCTGTTGTTAGGTCCTCAATTTATTTATGTAAGGTGAGAAAACTGCTTGTAAGCAGGAACTCAAATGTGAGACGGATGAACAAGGTTATCTGCTGGCTCAAACACTTTATACAGCTCCTTCATGGGTCTTGGGCAGCTGTAGTCTTATTTGACTAGAGTATTTCAGGGACACTAAGGAAATAGAGCATTCTCCATTGTTTTAATGATGAACAGCATCAGAATTTCATCCACTAAAGTGCAACAGTTTTTTTTGTTTGTTTCATAGATGAAATCAGGTCTGAACCTTTTGGTGGTCAGTGCATAGCTGTGGTATTTTTCAAATGCAGTTATAATATAATCACAGTACATTTCTATTTCTGTAATCACTTTCCTCAGGCACGCACTCGGGATGTACATCTCTATACCCTCCTGGGTTAAGATAGCTGATGAGCTAAGAAGACCAAGGAAAATGCACTATTAGATGCCTAACTTGACACAGTTCACTTGTTCTTTTACTTTTTCCCCCCACAGCTATTTTAGAATTCTCTTCTCAAAAGCAACCTCTGTTTTTGGGGTTTATTTTCCTGCACATCATATGAAGCAAGATAAAAACCATCATTTTGAAAAATGTGTCTCTGCTTAGTTACTACATTGGGTAAACTCACAGAATCATAGAATGGTTGGAATGGTTTAATATCATCTACTTCCAACCCTATTGCTGCAGGCAGAGACATCTGTGGTAGGTGAGAAAATTGGTATTCCCCAAGCCCACCTACAACCACTGTTCTGATCAGTTTGCAACCCAAGGTTTGAGTGCTGCATGGTACAGAGCTTTTTCAGCTGCCAGCTGTCAGATTTGCAGCAAAATGAATTGCAGCAAAGAAGCTGGTGAAGGTTCTGGAGCACAACCCTTATGAGAAGTGGCTGAGGGAGCTGGGGGTGTTTAATCTTGAGAAAAGAAGTCTCAGGGGGGACCTTATTGCTCTCTACAACTCCCTGAAATGACATTGTAGTGAGATGGGGGTCAGCTTCATCTCCCAAGTAACAAGATCTCAAGTTGCACCAGGGGAGGTTTAGATTGGATAATAGGCAAAACCTTCTGATTGAAAGTTTGTCAAGCAATGGACAAGGCTTTGGCATTGGAATGGGCTGCCCAGGGAGGTGGTGGGTTCATCGTGCCTGGAGGTTTTCAAGATGAGACTGGATGTGGCACTTAGTGCCTTGGTCTAGTAATGACGGTAGGGTTGGACTCTATGATCTTTAGTGTCTCTTCCAACCTGGTTGATTCTATAATTCTAAGATTCTAAGGCTGCCGAGGGAAGCGGTTGAGTCACCACCCTGGAGATATTTGTAAGATGTGTAGATGTGACACTTAGTGACACAATTTAGTGTTGGACTTGGCAGTGCTCAGTTTACAGTTTGGACTCAGCGATCTTAAAGGTCCTTTCAAACCTAAATGACTCTGTGATTCTATTCTAAATGCTCGGTGCTGACAGGCTGGGGAGCTACATGAGGAAATGAGCTGTGAGGAAATTCTTCCCAGTGTCTTCATTTCTTGCTTACAGTGTGGGTTATTTTTATCACAAAACTAATCTTAGTTAAAGACAAAGTAACAAAACCCAGAAAAATATAAAAAAATAGGAAGTATAAAATGTATGTTATCTTGTGCACAACCTTCTATTACATGTAACAGATAAATTAACATTAGTATTCAACTCTATGGAACAGAATGCTATTACTAAAGCAACTGTGAACTTTAAATATTATAAATATGTATGACTTTGTAGAACAGTTAGGAAATATATTTTGCTCAAAGTCCTCCTAATGCTGAATATTTTAATAAAACTTAGAGCATTTTTCTACAAATGATATAGATTATCCAATTTGAAATTAGATAAAAACTATTTGAGAAATAATTATGGTTATGTGTTCATTAGATTGGAGTTAGGGGGCTGAGAGATAAGAGCATGAGGTCAAGTCTTTCAATCTGTCACCTAATACTCACTTCCACTATAATACCTATAAGCACATTATGGCAACACAATCTCAGTGTTAAGAGAATTCTAATTCATTCCCACCCTCTCACTGCAAGACAGTCATTCTTAGGCAGTATTACAAAAACACAATGAATTTGAGTATGCTCATAAGGTGTTCCTGTCTTGCTCCTTCTTGCTCCTCCCCGATTCTTTCTGCCTCCTCTCCAGTCTGTCTCCTGAAGATTTATCCAGCAGTTAGTAAATGTTGATTCAGACCACAGTATTTACTTAATAATGACATTGCTTTATCCTTGCTTTTAAGTTAATCACAAACAATCCTCCTCCAATCCTTGCCAGGAAGCCTCCTTTAAATCCATTGTAAATCATAGACATAATCTGTGTAAATAATTAATCTGCTTGAATCTTATTCCAGCAACACCTGCAACAACACCGATTACCAGATGTGTAATTACACTTTGCTTATATTTAAATAGATTTGCTTCTGCTTTCTGCCTCACCTCCCTTGTGATTGAGGACAGAGTTTCTTGACTTTTCTTTGGTTCTCTGGTATGAGTGGTCACTGAGGTAAATCAAGGTGATGTCAGACCTTGTCCAGTTTCCTCTGAAGTGAGAGGTCAATGCATTGATCAACAAGAGGTGAAATGAGTATCTCACAAGCTCAAGTAATTATAGTAAAGAGAGAGTGATTCTCTGACTTTACTATGTTTCCCTTTGACTCAGAAATTACCACATAAATAGACTTCTGTGGTGGGCTCACTTTGGCTGGTGTTCACTAAGCTGTAGTATCACTCCTCTTCTTAACTGTGCAGGGGGAAGAAAATAAAATGGAAAAAAAACCTTGTGGGTCAATATAAAAGCAATTTAATAAACCGAAAACAAAGGCTACATGCAGAAGTAAAGGGAAACAAAATATTTATTCTCTACTTCCCATCAGCAGGTGATGTCTGGCCACGTCCTGGGAAGTAGGATGTTGAACGACAAACACCGTAATTAACAAATGCTTACACTTTTGGCCTCCCCATCCACCCCTCCTTCTGCCCCACTCCCCCATTCTCTTAGCCTTTATTGGTTGTCCTGGTTTGAGCTGAAGT
The DNA here is from genome assembly GCF_000695815.1 of Acanthisitta chloris. Classification (NCBI taxonomy): domain Eukaryota; kingdom Metazoa; phylum Chordata; class Aves; order Passeriformes; family Acanthisittidae; genus Acanthisitta; species Acanthisitta chloris. Next base: position 9,491 of record NW_008664378.1, on the reverse strand, counting down.
AGAGTTAACTTTCTTCACAGTGGCTGCTATGGGGCTATGTTTGAGTTTTGTGCTGAACACAGGGTTGATAATGCAGAGATGCTTTTGTTATTGCTGAGAAGAGTATACGCAGAGCCATGGCCTTTACTGCGTTCCGTACTGCTACCCTGGCAAGGAAGTTGGGGGTGCATGGGAGATTGGGAGGAGACACAGCTGGGACAAGTGACCCAAACTGACCAAAGGGATATTCCATACCATATGACATCATGATCAGTATATAAGGTGGGAGGAAGAAGGAGGAAGGGGGGACATCTGGAGTGATGGCGTTTGTCTTCCCAAGGAACCGTTACGTGTGATGGGCC
>NW_008664378.1:0-8967 GCF_000695815.1 Acanthisitta chloris | reverse complement strand
GTGGGGTGGGGGAGTGTGTGAGCGGCTGCATTGTTCTTGGTTGCTAGCTGGGGTTAAATCATGACATTGATGACTAGACTTATACATTCCTTTGGTTGGTTTGAGCAAGCTGTCCTATGTACGTCCCAACCAATTCACTTGAAGTGTTAGTGATTGGACTCAATCATATCAGAGGTCTTTTCCCACCTAAATGATTCAATTCTGTGATTCTATTCTAAATATTCTGCTTAGTAAATTAGCACAAGCTAACTTTACTCACAAACCTGTCCATCCCACTGCTTTTATTCTGTCTTATTTCAGACTTTCTTTCTGTTGTTCTTCTAGACCATCTGGTCTAGACATCTTAATTCTGAGAGTGCTGACAATTTGTCTTGAAAGGCAGGAACATAACAAAGCATGTCTGCTTCTATATGGTTACAGATTTTCTCTACAACACTTCTCTCTGAAATAAAAATTTTCAAATCAACTCAAACTAACACCCTGACATTCAATGTTGCTTCAGACTCATATGCAATGATTTGAGGCCAATCATATTTAGCCACGTATTTTGTCCTTCTTACACTGTAGAAGATGTACTGTGTAATACTATGGTATTTTTCCCCATTTCAGGTGATTGCAGAAAAGAGTGTCTTAACCTCAGTACACTCTCATTGCAAATAATGACTTAGATGAAGCAAAGAGATAAATTGGACAAGGAATGTGGTATGCTTGCACTCATATTTTAGAGGTGACCTCAATGCTTTAGTTATAGGCAGATCAAAACAAGCTAATTTATAGTTATGGGATTAGAAATCTTTTAAAGCAAGAACATTAACTAAACCCACTAGAACATGCAGTCAGACAAGAACACCATTAAACAGTATCTTGGACTGACACAAATAAGGAGCAGAACTTCATGTACTTCAGCGATACTGTTAAGCAAAGAAAAAATTTACACCTGAAAAGAGAAGGAGATATATCTTCATAGCCCTAAGTAATCCAAAGAAAGAGAAGTATTATGCTCTGGAGCAAACATCTCATATTGAAGTTTGCTATACAGTTCTCTTACAGCTACTTATCTCCCAAGACAAATAACAAAACATACGCAAACACAAAAATTTAGGTGCACTAACTTAGGATAGACTGATTCTTGGTAGTGTTGCTGTTTATTATACAGATACAAAAATTTTTTTATTATGAATTCTGCACGCTCCCCAGAGTCTGCAATTCTGGAATGTTAAAGTAAAAGATAAAATGCAAAAGTGAGCAGGGAAGCAAAGTGCAGGCTTAATGAGCGTAGTGTAGGTAGGCATAAGTCTTCATCCACATGCTTTACTGAGAGGTTCCAAGTGATACAATACAGAAAGTGTTAAGATTATTAAGGATCAGGAAGTCCTAGCACGGCTTGGACAGAACCTGACTGTGTATTGTCTACAGTAGAAAATCAAAAAAGTGCTGTAGTACTGTATGTGGGTGCCCCTTTTGCACAGTTCGGCAGACTCAAGTACATGGATTTACTACTGGATGATGAACAAAGCTGTGATGTGCAAACTAGCAGGTCTCTGCTCTTTTCTGTGTGCACCTAGTTGTTATCCAGTAGTCCCCATGCATAAGGGTGAAGGGAAAAATGACCCATGCTTTTCAGAAACTACACATTACTCTTATGTATACAGAATTTTGGTGCTAAAGGGGAAATTTCTGACAAATAACATGGTAGAAAAATTGGTTATCTAAAAGTCTAGTTATATTTGTTCTGACTAGTGATTTTTTAAAAGACATTTTTGTGGTGCTGAAGTCAGATGGATCATACAAGAAAATATTCTTTTCTGCGAGCAAGGATGGATTCCAGGCCTTCAAGGTCTTGAATCAGGAAATTTGCCATTTTACAGTCCAGAGAATCTAGCTGAGGGAAAGAATGTTTCTGAGCAGAGTTGCAACATATCTATATTTATCTGTATGTCTATATCTGTGTCTATAATAAGGTCATTCCTTTCCAATGGAGCACAAAACTTTAAAACTTTAAAAGTAGAGGGGAGATTTTGGAAAATAATATCTATTTCAGGGCATTTTTGGAATTATTATTATTTGGAGTTACTGACAGTTTAGCATTGCACACTGCTGACAGATGTATCAACAACATAACATTGTTGGCTATTACAGAATCATGGAATTGCAGAGGTTATGTTTTTATTGTGTTCTGAACCTCAACACTAACCTCAACATCTGAGCACACAGAAACAGAACAGTTGAAGTTTTAAGGAATCTCTGGAAATCGTCTGGTCTAATCCTTTTGCTCAAGAAGGCCAAACAAGACCTCATTGCTCAAGGTCAAGTCAGGCAGCATTTGAATTTCTCCAGGGATGGAGACTTCACAACAACCCTGGGCAGCCTGTGCCACTGCCTGGTCACTATCACAGTGAAAGAAAGTGTGTCCTGATGTTCAGAGGGAAGCTCCTGTATTTCAGTTTGTGCCCATTCCCTTGGTTGCTTTCAGTGAGGACCACTGTAAAGAGCCTGACTTCATCTTCTTTGCACTCTTCCTTTAGGTATCTGTACACATTGATGAGGTTCCTCCTGAGTCTTCTCTTCTACAGGTGAACAGCTGTCTCAGCCTTTCCTCATGGGAGAGATGTTCAAGTCCTTTGATCATCTCTGTGGCTCTTCAATGTACTCTATTTGGTATGTCCCTATCTCTTGTGCACAGATGCATCCAGAACTGGACACACTATTTCAAGTATGGCCTCACCAGTGCAGAAGAGAAGGGCAGAATCACCTCCATTCACCTGCTGGCAAAACCCCTCCTAATGCAGCCCAAAATGCCATTGGATTTCTTTGCCATATGGGCAAAACTTTATTCATTCATGTCCAATTCATCCACAAGAACTCCTGTGAACTCCATTATGTTCCTGTCAACTCACTTCTTCAGAACTGTGATGTGTCTCTGAGTGGCAGTAGAACTCTGTGGTACATGAACCTCTCCTCTCAGCTTTGTGTTAGCAGTATACTTGCTGAGGATACACTCTGTCCCATCATCCAAATCATAACTGACTCCTAGGATACAATGCTAATTGCTGGCCTCCACCTAGACTTTGTACCACTGATCACCACCATCTGAATCTGACCATTCATCTGGTTTTCAATCTACCTCACTCTCTGCTCATCCAGCCCATTCATCATTAGCTTCTCTACAGGGATCTTCTGGGAGACAGTGTCAAAAGCCTTGATGAAGTCCAGGCAAGCAATATCAGCTGCTCTTTCTTCACTTACCAAGCCATTCATTGCAGAATGTTATCAGATCGGTGAAGTATGGCTTTCCATTTTTGAATCCAGGCTGACTACTCCAGATTTTTTCCATGACCTTCAGTGGTGTAGGAATGGTTTCCAGGAATAGCTGTTCCATCACCATCCTGGAGATTGAGATGAGGTTGATGAGTGTTTTCCTGGAAACTCCTGCTTGCCCATTTTGAAGACAGAAGTGAGATTTGCTTTCCTTCAGTCCTCAGGCATCTCTTCCAGTTGCCATGATTATAGAGAGATTACCAAGAGTGTCCTTGTAATGACATCAGACAGCTCCATTGCCACTCATGGGTGCATAAAACATGCATATCAGTTGGGTCACTGGGGAAAGCCAGGCTGAGCTATTTCTCTTCACATGTCAAACTCAGCATTCCTTATTGCTCTCGAAGTTAATAAACAAAGTGCATCCCCTAATTTCAGGGAAACAAGACTGCATGTACTAGTAGGTGAGTCAAAGAAGTATCTATAAAATGAACATAGTTTTCATTCTCACAGCAAAAATGAATTGAAAACCAGCTACTATTTCCCTTAAAGAGGTGGTCTGAATCTGCCTGTCAATAAGACTTTTGTCTCTACCTTCAGATAGATAAAAGCGCATTATTCTCAGACCTTCTGAAGGCTTTCCTTATCCATATCACTATTGTCTTGGAGTTCAGACTTGTCCCTTATTAAGTCTGTGATGTCTTCACTTTCATGACTGTATAGCTGTCTTTACATTTTACAGCTGAGGATTATGAAACGTACATCTGTAGGTTTGTGAGAGATAAATACGTATTTCCTTGATATGATTTTAATTTGCAGCTTACAGAGATTTTCATTACATCTTTAACCAGTTGTTTTTTCATTGCTTTCCCTTTAATGAAAATAAAGAATGCATGCTTTATTGTCTGCCAATGGAAAAAAAATCTGTAAAGACTTCATTAGGTGGAATTTTCTGTCTGAAATGTCTTTCTTACATTTCTGTGTAGTGCACTGAATTTCCCCTCCCTATGTTTTGCAAGCCACGATATCACTTCTGTTCACAGACTTTGTTTACTGTCTTGATCAGAACTCTAGATTCAGACTCAAGTTCCTAGTCTGTAGGCAAGTGTTCAAAGTAGATGTTGATGGTGTATGTCTCATTTTACAATCAAGTTCAATAATAAAAAAGTTTATTTGGTAAACTCCAACCAAAAGGAATATACTTCCAGTGAATCTGTGTTTTGTCAAACCCTTTGTATCTATTGACATTGGAGATTTGATAAAAAACAACTATTTATTTTCATATTGCTGCCTTGTATTGCACTGAAAAATATTGTGTCTAATTCTATAGGGCCAAAATAATTTGAATTTTAGATCATTCATCTAAATTTTTTATCTGGATTTTACCGGAATCTGAGCCACATTTCTTTTTGTTTGCCTCTAAACATTTTATATTTTTCTTAAGAAATTTGGAACCACGCACAGAGAAAATGAAAATGCTATTAATATGAAAGGTACACTTATGCAGAAGAACAAACATTGCCTATCACCCAAGGTCATTGCAGTGGTTGTGTCATTGACTGCAAATCTGTCACAAAGGCTTAGGCTTGAGAATAAGAAAGAGACTCAACCTAGTACGCCAAAAGCACCCTCAGTCTTCAGTGGATAAACCAAATCTTCTTTCTGTAGGAATGAGTTGGAGTACTGTGTGTAGTCTGTAGATCTTCAGCTGAGTCCTTTTCAGGGCAGGGAGAGCAGAGGCAGTGACACTTTTTCACTGTGCTTCAGAAGAGGTTTTCCCACAGTTACATGCCTTGATATCACTCTGTGAGGGTGTTGAATGCCCACCTCTTGCTGGAGGAGTTAAAGTCTACTAGAGTGTTGTAGAAATTTTCTTCAGGAACCTGAGCCTGTGCAGAAATCACTGTATGCTGAAGAGTAGTAATGGCTCAATGTCAGATATTCAACCTCAGAGCTTTAAGAAACATCAAAGGAAAGATCTATATTGGCATGGCTGGTGACATCAATGAATTATGTTCTGCAACGGCATTTGTAACCAACTCTCACGAATCATAGAATCATAGAATGATTTGGGTTGGAAGGGTCCTTAAAGACCATCTAGACCAGGTTGCTCACAGTTCCATCCAGCCTGGCCCTGAACACTGCCAGGGAAGGGGCATTCACAGCTTCTCTGGACAACCTGTTCCAGTGCACCAGCACCCTCACAGTAAAAGACTTTCTCCTAATATCTAATATAAACCTACTCTCTTTTAATTTGAAGCCATTGCTCCTTGTCCTGTCATTACATGTTCTAGTAAAAAGTCCCTCTGTCTTTCTTGTAGGCTCCCTTCAGGTACTCATAGGCTGCAACTAGGTCACCCCAAAGGCTGCTTTTTTCCAGGCTGATGAACAAAGTCAATTCTGTCAGCCTGTCCTCCATCCCTCTCGTCATTTTAGTGAACCTCCTCTGGAGTTGTTCCAACAGGTTCATGTCTTTGTTGTGCTGAGGACTCCAAAGATAGATGCAGTACTCCAAGTGGAGTCTCATGAGAGTGGAGTGGAAGGGCAGCATCAGCTCCCTTGACCTGCCGGTCATGATGCTTTCAATGCAGCCCAGGATACAGTTGGATTTCTGGGCTGCAAGTGCACATTGCTTTCTCATGTCCAGCCTCTCATCCACCAACACCTCCAAGACGTTTTTGACAGGGCTGTTTTTGATCTGTTCATCCCCCAGTCTGTATTAATACCTGGAGTTGCCCTCACCCAAGTGCAGTACCTTGCACTTAATCTTATTAAACCTCATGAGATTGCCATTGGCCCAATTCTTGAGCTTGTCCAGGTCCCTCTGGATGGCATCCTGTCCTTTGTGTGTGCCAACCACACCAGTCAGCTTGGTGTCATCTGCAAATTTGCTGAGGGTGTGCCCAATCCCTTCATCTAGGTCATTAACAAAGTTAATATGGACCCCTGAAGGACAGCACTTGTCATTGATGCCCATTAAGGCTCTGAGACATTTACCACTACCCTCTGGATGTGACCATCCAGCCACTTTCTTATCCGTCTAACAGACCACTCATCAAATCCATACGTCTCCAATTCACAGAGAAGGATGCTGTGGGAGACTGTGTCAAAGGCTTTACAGAAGTCCAGAAGACTGACATCTCTAACCCTTCCTTTGTCACTCCATCATAGAATTCCACTAGGTTGATCAGGCAGGACTTGCGCTTGGTGAAGCTGTGCTGACTGTCACAAATCACCTCTCTGTACTCTGTGTACCTTAGCACAGCTTCTAGGAGGATCTGTTCCATGATCTTCCCAGGCACAGACGTGAGGCTGACAGGCTGGTAGCTCCCAGGGTAGAAACCTTTCTTAAAGATGGGTACAATGTTATCCATTTTCTGGTCACCTGGGACTTCACCTGAGTGCCATGACTTTTCAAGTATCGTGGAGATTGTCTTGGCAACTACATTAGCCAATTCACTCAGGACTCTGGGATATATTTCACCAGGTCCTAAGGACTTCTATATATTCAGGTTCCTCAGGTGGCTATGAACCAGATCTTTATTTACAGTAGGAGAGATATTTTTCTCCAGTCCCCATCCTGCTGTCTATCCTATCCACTCAAGAGGTGTGGGAAGAGAGGTTGCCAGTGAGGACTAAGGCCAAAACGTAGTTGACTACCTCAGCCTTCTCCTTGTCCATTGTTACCACCCTTGTTTATCAGAGAGTGTATGCCTTCTCTGACTTTCCATTTCTAGTTAACATACCCACTGTTTATCACCCTGAAGAGGTGGAAACCTGCTTTCCTAAATTTCAGGGGCCTCACTGTGCTCCTTACCTCATCCATATTTCTCATGATTGTGAACTCCACCAAAGCATGATCACTGCAGTCCAGGCCACCTCCAGTCTTGATGTCCGCAGTTAACTTCTTTGTGTTGGTGATCAACAGATCCAGTAACACAATCCCTCTCGTAGAGCAGTCTATTATGTGGGTCAGAAAGTTATCCTTCATGCATTTCAGGAGTCTCCTGGATTGCACGCAGCTCACTGTGCTGGTTTTCCAGCAGATGTCAGGGTGCTTGAAACATCCCAGCAGGACAAGAACCTTCAAGTGCAATGCCTCCTGTGGAAGCAAGAAGGCTGCATTCTCCCCTGGATCTGGTGGCCCATAGTAGACATCAACTGCAAGGTTCCCTTTGCTGCCTTGTTCTCTAATTCTTACCCATGATCTTTCAACCTGCTAGTGGCTGTTCTTCAAAGACAGCTCTTCACTTTCAATCTATCTCAATGTAGAGGGCAACCCCTCTGCCTATCCTTTCTCCCCTGCCTTTTCTGAACAGCCTGTAACCATGCAAAATCACACTCAGTAATGGGATTCATCCCACCAAGTTTCAATAATGGTGAGAAGTTAATAGCTTTCTAGCAACACAATGGCTTCCAACTCCTCCTGTTTGCTGCCCATGCTGTGTACATTGGTGTAAAGGCACATTAGGTGGGCTGTGCCACCTTCCTAGTGGAACACTCCATATCTTTACCTCAGTCTTCAACTCCAAGTGCTCTAGCCATTCTGACCAGATCGAAAAGGACAAAGGTGGAGACTGGAGGATGAAATCCCTAAACCCACTGTAGAAGAGGATCAGGTTCGAAACCATCTTAGGAACCTGAATGTGCCTAAATCAATGGGTCCTGATGAGATTTATCCTTGGGTCCTCAGGGAACTGGCTGATGAAGTTGCTAATCATTATCTATAATTTTCCAGAAATCATGGCAGTCAGGCAAAGTCCCTGAGGTCTAGAAAAAGGGAAACATAACCCCCATTTTCAAAAAAGCGAAAGCAGAAGAAGCAGGAAACTATTGACCAGTCTGTCTCACCTCTGTGCCTGACAAGATCATGGAGCAGATTCTCCTGGAAGTTATGCTTAGGCACATGAAATACAAAGAGGTGAGTGGTAATAACCAGCATGGCTTTACCAGGGACATGTAAAAGGAAGGCTAGGGGTAATGCGAACTCTCTCTGAGAAGAAAGAGGAGAACTGGCTGCCCTGGGTATAGAAAAGACTGAGGTACTTAATGACTTCTTTTCCTCAGTCTTCAACTCCAAGCGCTCTAGCCATTCTGACCAGATCAAAAAGGACAAAGCTGGAGACTGGAGGATGAAACCCCTAAACCCACTGTAGAAGAGGATCAGGTTGGAGACCATCTTAGGAAACTGAATGTGCATAAGTCCATGGGTCCTGATGAGATTCATCCTCAGATCCTGAGGGAACTGGTGGATGTGGTTGCCAAGCCACTATCCATAATCTTCAATAAATTGTGACAGTCAGGTGATGACTGGAAAAAGGGAAATATAACTCCTATTTTTAAAAGGAGGAAAGAGGAAGAAGCAGGAAACTATCGACCAGTCTCCCCTCTGTGCCTGACAAGACCATGAAACAGATTCTCCTGGAAGCTGTGCTTAGGCACATGAAATGCAAAGAGATGAGTGGTAATAACCAGCATGGCTTTACCAGGGGCAAGTCATGCCTGATGAATTTGGTGGCCTTCTATGATAGGGCTACAGAATTTGTGGATGATATCATCTACCTGGACTTATGTAAGGTGTTTGACAATGTCCCATGTGACATCCTTGTCTCTAAATTGGAGAGACATGGATTTGATGGGTGGATCACTCAGTGGATAAAGAACTGGCTGGATGATTGTGCACAGAGAGTTGTGGTCAGTGATTCATTG
>NW_008664377.1:6729-7045 GCF_000695815.1 Acanthisitta chloris | reverse complement strand
TGAGAGCAGCCCTGGGAGAAGGATTTGTGGGTGATGGTGATGCCAAACACCCCCTGAGCTGCAGGGTGAGCTCAGAGCCCAGGAACCAACCCAGGCCTGGGCTGCAGCCAAAGGAGTGTGGCAGCAGGGGGGGGAGGGGATTGTCACACTGTGCTCTGCTCTGCTCAGACCCAGCTGGCGTCCTGCACACAGCTCTGCTGGCCCCAACAGCAGAAGGACATGGAAATGTTGCTGCAAGGCCAGAGGAGGCCACAAAGCTGCTCAGAGCAATGGAGCACCTTCCCTATGAGGACAGGCTGAGAGAGTTGAGGGTGGT
>NW_008664377.1:5116-6451 GCF_000695815.1 Acanthisitta chloris | reverse complement strand
AGGGGGTTGGGGCTGGGTGAGCTCTAAGCTCCATTCCAACCTCTTACATTCTATGATGCCACAGGAATGGCTCCATGCTCTGAGGAGGCCTAGGGCACAAATCTGAAGACTGAAGACAGATTTTGTGAACAGAGAGGAGACAGTGACACAGAATAATAGTAATAATAAATTTCAGTCTAGGAAAAAATGGGGTATGGGCTGAGTATCTACTGAACACATAAAGTAGACCTGTATTGCTTGTTCATCCTCGCAGTGAAATCAGAGTAGTATCAGCTGGTATTCTTCAGATGAAGATAGAATCAAGGTCTTAGTGTGAGCTAGAAACCAGAAACAGAGGACATGCTTCCTTCCTTCCCAGATCCTTTTGCAGTGAATTGTAGCTGTGTTCTCTCTATGGACTGCGCAGCAAATCTTGTCCTCAGAGCAAAGATTTCTGGCAAGGTTTAGCATCTCTATCTGTTTCTTCCTCAGAATGGTAAAATAACCTTATGCTGTTTTTCTTCCAGAAATAACGAATAGTTTTGGCTTGGAAAAGTCATTAAGCCTCTAACTCCAACCCCGTTGCCATGGGCGGGGAACAGCTCCGCGTCCCTGGGTGGGCTCGAACCACCAACCTTTCGGTTAACAGCCGAACGCGCTGACCGATTGCGCCACAGAGACCCCAAGGACGCCTCGCAGTTTGTGTCCCTGTTAACTCAGACAGTGTCGGTGCTGCCTCAGCAGAGCGAGGGAACAGCTCCACTTAGAGCCACGGAATGATGGAACCCCCGAGCTTGGAGGAGACCTCTTAGATCATCCAGTCCAACCAGTAACCTGTCACTGCTGGAGCCCCTAAACCCTAAACCAGATCCTCCAGCACCACATCCACACACCTCTTAAAGATCTTTGTTAGAGGAAATTTAGATTGCTTATCAGGATGAGGTTTTCCCTGTGAGGGTGGTGAGACACTGTCCCAGGTTGCCCAGGGAGGCTGTGGCTGCCCCAACCCTGGCAGTGTTCACAGCCAGGTTGGCTAAAGCCTTGAGCAACCTGCTCTGCTGGGAGGTGTCTCTGCCCAGGGCAGGGGGTTGGCACTGGATCATCTCTAAGCTCCATTCCAACCCTGAACATACTATGAACCTATAAACACCTCCAGGGATGGTAACTCCACCACCTCCCTGGGCAATTCCCTAGTCCAGTGCCTGAACACCCTCACAGGGAAAACATTTCTCCTGCCATCTCCTCTGACTCTGCCCTGGCTCAGCTCAAGGCCATTGCCTCTAGTTCTCAGAAAGTTGGGGCTGCTCAGCCTGGAGAAGAGAAGGTTATGTGGAGAACTCAGAGCACCCTGCCAGG
>NW_008664377.1:0-4718 GCF_000695815.1 Acanthisitta chloris | reverse complement strand
CTGGCTCAGCTCAAGGCCATTCCCTCCAGTCCTCTCCCTGCAGCCCTGGCAGGACACACATCCCCCACCTCTCTCCAGCCCTGGCAGGGAGTTGCAGAGAGCCATGAGGTCACCCCTGAGCCTCTTCTCCAGGCTAACCAAGCCCAACTCCCTCAGCCCTTGCCCATGTGCTCTAGCCCTTTGCTGCCCTCGTCGCCCTTGGCTGGACTCGCTCCAGAGCCTCAATGGCCTTTGGGCAGTGAGTGCCCAAAGCTGAGCACAGCACTGAGCTGGGACCTCCCCAGTGCCCAGTCCAGGGGGATGAGCACTGCCCTAGTCCTGCTGGCCACAGAAAAAACTGATTTGATGATCTTAAAGGTCTTTTCCAACTTAAAATAATCCTGTGATTCTGTGATTTTTTTAACCTTAAAATTCCAATAAAGTACTTGGAACTTTTTATGGTATTTAGTAACCAATAATTTTCCAAAGAAACCATTTTACAAATCCTAAGTCATGGAATCATAGAACCATCAAGTTTAGAGGAGACCTCTAAGACTATCAAGTCCAACCATTAACCTGTCACTGCTGTAACCCCGAAAACACATCCTCTAGTGCCAGTTCCAGACACCTCTGAAACCCCTCCAGGGATGGTGACTCCCCCACCTCCCTGGGCAACCTATTCCAGCACACAGAAAAAGCTCTGCAGCCTACTGTGTTCTTGGCAACTACTGAGGTTATGAACCAGACTATAAATGTTCAGATTTAAGGATATTATTTCAAGCTTCTTACCTGAATTTTAGCCATTCCCTTTGGAATGGGCAGTGGGTCAGCTGGGTGGTCTCATGTACTGACCATCTTTCCTCTTGATTGATTGGCTCCTTAATGCTTAATTTCCATAACTGTTTGTTCCCTAACAGAATTGCCAGTGTCTCCAAGATCTTCCCCACCATTATGCTGTACAAGATGTGGGAGGAAGGCAAAGTAACATCTCTTGACGACCCATTGGAACGTTATGTGCAGAACTTTGTTATTAAGAACCCTCTAGGAAGGCTGAAGGACTCAGAGCAGAGATACACAGCAGATGGGCTGGTTTTCCTGGAGAAAGGCTCAGCACCACTCAAGCCATCGCTGGTCACCCTGCGCAGAATGGCCAGTCAGCTCTCAGGTGAGACACTCTGCTCCCTGCTGTCCTCTGGGCCACCGGAGAGAGCCCACAGGAGCAACAGCTCTGCTCTGTGCTGGGGCAGCCTCAGCTCGAGTGGTGTGTGCAGTTTGGGCAGCACAGCACAGGAGAGATCTAAAGCTCTTGGGGAGTGTCCAAAGGAGGGACAGGAGGATGGGGAAGGGCCTTGAGGGGAAGCCACATGAGGAGTGGCTGAGGCACTTGGTGTGTTCAGCTGGAGAAGAGCAGACTGAGCACAGAGCTCATGGCTGGATCCAACTTGCTCCCGAGGGGCAGTGCAGGGGCAGCTCTGCCCTCTGCTCTCTGGGACAGGGACAGGAGCCAGGGAATGGCTGGAGCTGTGTCAGGGCAGGGTTAGGTTGGGTATCAGGCAGAGGTTGTTCCCCCAGAGGTGTTTGGGCACTGAACAGCTCCCCAGGGCAGTGGTCACAGCCCCAAGGCTGACAGAGCTCCAGGAGTGTTTGGCCAATGCTCTCAGCACAGGGTGGATTGTTGGGGTGTCTGTGCAGGGCAGGGGTTGGACTGATGATCCGTGTTGGTCCTTCCAACTCTGTATATTCTGTGATTCTGTGAACAGTCCGTATTCCAGGAGTCAAAACACAGCTGAGAGCTGTTTCCCAGCATGCTCCCTGCACTGTGCACTTTCCAGGGGTCAGGAGGACTCTTGGGAGCAGCCTGCCCGCAGCTTCATGGAGTGCTGAAAGGCCAAGCTGCACCATGGGCCGGGGAGTTGTTTTTCCCCTGCAAGGTGAATACAGATTCCTTTCAGCTCAGTACCATGACCTTAAATCAGGCTCAGATTGTGTAACAGTGTTGTATACTCCAGCCCAGAGTGCTCTCATTCTTCTGAGAAGCAGAGTTGAGGGTCAAAGTGGCACCTACCCTCTTTGCTTTGAATAGAAAGCCCTTGATTGCTGAGCTAATTTTAGCTGTCAGTGTGGTTCCTGATCTGGGATTCCTGAGCTATTAATAGCTTTGCACTTGTTGGCAGGAGGCTATTAATCTGCCTCTACCTTCATAATTGGGTGACTCTTATGTTAAGGTAGAAGGAGCTCACAGGACTCAGGAACCTGAACCTTTCTCACAAATGAAGCTGCTAATACTTGACTGAGAGATTCCAACATTTAATGGCCAAATAGATTCTGCTGAGACAGCTATCTCTGTAGATATAGACATATATCTCAGTGGATATTGACAGATATCTCTAGAGATATAGATAGATCATAAAATCGACCGGGTTGGAAAAGACCTCCAAGATCATCAAGTCCAACCCTACTGTGGTTAACAGACCATGGCACTAAGTGCCACATCCAGCATATGTCAAACCTGCATCTGGTCATGGCATAGCTGTTTGTGCTGTGCAGCCACTCCAGTGCTTCCAGCACTGCTGGATTTCTGCCCCTGCTCAGCTACTTTTATGTCCTTTGTTTTAAGAGTGTGGTCCAGATTTCCCAGCCCACTCCAGCAGGACACACCAAGCAGTTTGGTCTCTGACAACTAAGCAGAAGCACAGGTTCAATCTTCCAACTGCAAATCAAATGCATGTTGAGGTCACACATTCCGTTCGCTGTCTGACAAAACCAAAAGAGGAGTAGGTTCTGCTTAGCACCAGGATCCAAGCCACTGCATGACATACCAAACAGGGGGTTTCATCTCAATTCTTCCAGAGGAAAGTGATCTATAATAGATCCTCATTATCTGGGCTCTTCTACATTGTGTATTCCAAAAGGAACTCCTAAGGTTTCTCTCCTCAGCACTTGCTGGGCACATTGCTGGAGGGAAGCTGCAGCTTGTTAAGACTCTGATTTTCAAATGCATGTGAGTGACAGGATGGGATGTGATTGTAAATTATTAACAGTGTGCTTGTCACATCAATTAGCAGCCCATGAGGTATAAATCAATGCCTGTGGATTATATTATGCTCACACATTCCCTGGTTTATCGTTTCTAATGAACCTCAAGAGAGACAATGCACTGCTGGCACAGGGAACTCTCCCACTGCTCCCACATTTCCTCTGCTGCCTTTGTGGCAAGTAGGAAATGAAGGAGCTCATTGTCTACTGGAAGATAAGTGCTGTGGGCCCTTCCCACAGCGCGTATTTGCACCCTCTCCCTCGCAGTCTGCTGTGTCTCCAAAGCACGTGTCCATCATTGCTGCTTCCATTTTGCCATCAAATCTTGCCTTTTGTTCCCTCTTCACCACACTCAATATTTCCATGACTTCCCTCAGCTGAACCTCTCTTTCCCCTGGCACAGGTCTGCCCAGGAGGCTGAGATCCACCAGTCTGCTCTGGAAGGGCAACACACAGGATGCCCTGGCGCTCCTGAAAGATGATGTCTTGGTTGCTGACCCAGGAACCAGGTCAGATGGATTCCTCACTGAGCTTTTGGTCTGGGGGTGTGTTCTTCACTGGTATTAGCCCCATCTGCAGCTCCATAGCCAATGAACACATGTTTCTAAAGGAGCTTCAAACTACTCCCCACACTGCTCCCTGAGGCTGGAAAAAACAGACTGGTGGAAGCATCAAGCTTGGATTTAATCTTTTAAGCAAGTTAGACTGCTACAGATAGGTGTAATGAGCCTTCAAAGATGCAGGTTTTCAAGACTGTAAAGACATATGAATTTAATTTCTCTAACTCGTTGTAGATTTCACTTCAAGTCATGTCTGTAGTGACTTGTATGGCTCTAAATTGTCTCTGAGTCCTAATAATGTTTGTTATAATTTCTATAGCCTGTTAAAGTCTGTTACCTGAGTTGCAAACAGACAAAAATGTCATGGAATCCCAGATTGGTTTGTGTTGGAAGGACCTTAAAGCTCATCTCATTCCACTCCCTGCCATGGGCAGGGACTCCTTCCACTAGCCCAGGGTGCTCTAAGCCCCATCCAACCTGGCCTGGAATATTTCCATACTTCCTTGAGCATGATCCAATGGACAGTAGGTGAGGGAGGAGATTCAGACTGACTGGGAAAACCGTTCTAAGTCTGATAAATTGTTAGAATTGTTAGAATTACTGTCTGCCATCATGTGCCCAGGGTAGCTGAGGATCTACCAGAGCTGTTGAGTAGTAAAACTCAATGCCTCAAACACCTCTATTAGTTGTGTCCCATGTCATGCAGGAGGTTAAAATAGGTGTTTCTTTAAGGATTTGAAGACTTTAATTCCATCATCTTTTTATCTTTGTTGGTATATTTATATTATGCTGCCCATGAAGATGCATAGGGAACATCACCTCAAAGTCTCTCAAACCCTACTTGATATGTTGATAGTTTGAACTCTCTCCCTGTTCCTGGTTATACCTTGCAGCAAACAGATCATCCTTCCCAAAGTTCCCATTCATTTACCCGGGCATTTTACCATTTTTTTGGCTATGTTGAAATTCAGCTCCATTGCAGATTAAGGATTTTCCATCCAGAATCTCTTGATCCTTGGGATAAAATGTATATGTCCAGCATAGGTTTGTTCAGCTAGAAGGGTAGGAAAAGGTTGAAGTGGGAGCAAGTGGGACCTAGACAAATCAGAGGGTTGTCAATCACCAACCGTATGAAGTTTAACA
>NW_008664376.1:26644-27178 GCF_000695815.1 Acanthisitta chloris | reverse complement strand
CGGGCTATTATGGACATAGGGATCAGTGTGACCGGTAGGAGGAGCTTTGCTTCCCCCTAAAGGCAGCTGCCCTCACGATGTCTGGAAAAGGACAGGTTTAGATTAGGTATAATGAAGAAGCTCTTTACTGTGAGGTTGATGATGTATCCCAACAGGCTGTCTGGAGAAGTTGGGGCTGCCCCATCCTAGGAAGTGTTCAGGGCCGAGTTGGATGGGGCTTTGAGCAGCTCGGTCTAGTGGAAGATGGAGGGCAGAGGGATTGGAACTAGATGATCCTTGAGGTCATTTCCAACTCAAACCTATGATTCTGTGTTTGTAGAGACATAGATCAACATTGAAAAAGCTGAGCAAATGGTTGAGATGGTGTAAGACATCTCAGCATGGTGTGGGAGCAGCCAGGCTAACTTGCTTCCCCAATACCTTACCTGTGCTTGCTATCTAGTGTTGGTGTGGCTTAGGCAGCTGACCAGGTTGTTGCCGTTCATGACAACCGACCTCCTTTGGCTAAGGCGGCACAGAGGTCAATGCCGGCCG
>NW_008664376.1:13520-26460 GCF_000695815.1 Acanthisitta chloris | reverse complement strand
GCGAGATCTTCCGACCGCCGTTCCCTGCACCAGGTGCTGTCTGAGTTTCAGCATACTCTCTGGCTGACATGTAGGAGATAAGGGAGAATTTTGAGCAGTGGGGTTTAGGCTTTGTTTTACTGCACATTATCCCTGCTCATGCTGGTCTTTTGTGCTGGGAAATGGGAAATGGTCTATTGACCAAAGGAGAGAGTAATCAAATCTCTGTTACGCCTAAGGGGACTGGAGTTCCCTGAAACAGTATGTGGAAAACCTCTGCTCAAAACTGGAAGGGGGGAGAGTCAATGTGTTGTGTAGCTTGTGAAATAATGCCATTTCTAGTTACAGCTGATTCCTGTGAAATAAAGCACTTTTATTACTCCAAGAAGGTACTCAGCTGAAAAGAAGAGTTGTGAAGAGTTCACAGGCTTGCTCAAAGTCTTGGCTGAAGTGCAGTAGTGGTACAGCTCAGGAAGAATGGGGTTGCAGTGGTTTATTTTATACTTCTTCTGGAGGTAAGTATGGTGAGTTTGCTCAGGGTATTGCCTCACAATAACTATGAAGATAGAGTGGTGTGTTTGCCCCAAGATACACCTGAGTGGTGGAGGAAGATGTCACAAGGTGTTCCATGTTGCAGTTACTTCACCTGATCATTGCAGCCTTTCAAGATTTGCTGGTATTACAGCAGTGAATGCTATTCTGCTGCTTTAAATGCAGCTCCCTCTGGTTAAAGAATTTGGACCAGCTGCTTGGCATCCTTTTAAAGTCCAGTGTCCCATGAGTGCTTCTCCCCATGGCCAGGTTGTTGCCTTTTGCTATGTTCATTCCTGAAGAAGAGGACTGCAGGGAATGTAATGGCCTGTTGCTGCTGTAACTTTAGTAATAGCTCTATACATCTGAAGAATTCTGAGCTACAAGTACAGCCCCTTTTGTTTCTTTTCTACTTATGTTTCTTCTCTGTGCAGATACCTTTAGATTAGCTGAACTCTGGGTGAAGTAAAGGGGCACAATGACTTCCATCACAGTTGTCCACTGTAGACCTTAGGCCTATGCTTTTATCTGTGCAGCTGGCACCCAGTAGCAATGGTAAGTATTGCAGTGGAATGATTGGGTGTGAGTTTGGTTGGCTTTTTTGTAACTGGCAGAAGAAGCATTTGTGAAATCTTCATCCAAGATGGTCTGCTGGCCTAAGGACAGTATGTTTTGTTACTTAAACTGTTCTGGAAATAATTGGTTTTACCAGCAGTAGTTCCCTTCTCTTCCTCCCCATCTCCCTTGAGTCAGTGCTGCTGCTCTTGAGTAGCATGCAATCCATCCCACTTCACATGTAACTGCTACCTTGTTTCTTTATCTGTAGATGCCACTGATGTCTCAGGTAAGAGTTGCGATAGTGTATTGAAATGCAGGAAAAAGGAAATTACTTTAGAAACTACCCAGCTGAATGCCTGCTGCAGGAGACACGTAAAATAGTTCTCTGTGTGTATAGTTCACTTGGATCAGTTGGGGGGTCTGATACTTGTCAGTGTATACAGGTATTACTCATTCATCACAACTTGTCAGAGGTGTTAATGATGAAACCTGTGTTATATCTCAAACTTGGATAGTCTGGTCCCCTGAAAGCACCAATGTCCAAATCTCTCCTGACCCACATGGTTGCAAGATCTACAACAAGCTCGTGGTTACTATCGCAGAAACAAGTGTTGTCTCAGCATTTCATACGAAAAGGTACAAGGTGATAGAATTGAAAGCCTGCTCTTAGCACGTCTTAAACAGGTGGATATGCTCTGCTTTAATGCTGTCAGTGAAAACTTAGCCTGATGTCTGTCTGGTCCTCAGCCTGTGAATCTGATACATTTGTCTATACTTGAACTACTGTGCTGACATCCTACACTGCAAAAACTATGGGTTATATTGGTTACTGAAGTGATTTTGGTCACTGTGGACTCAGGTAAGCAGCCATCCAGTTTACTGAAGACCTGGAGAAATAGCTGGAAGATCCTACAGGTGGGATAAGTAGGAATGCGTGATGACTTTCTTCAAAGAAGAAATTGCTCGATCTAAGCTTATATATAGAAACGTCTTGGTGTTCATTATGACAAGCTTGCTTTTAACGGAAACTTCAGGGATTTGGATGGTCAAAATTGAGCAGTCACTGGGTAGTATACCAAAGTCATCTCTGGGGGCTGCATGAAAAATGCAGATTTTGAGATGAAGTGTGCAAATACATATTTTCTCAGGTGTCTGGTGTTCTACTGCCACAGTCAACATCCATGTCAGTGCAGCACAGAACTGCCAGGGTGTTGGTGTTGTCTCGGTTCTTGTAAACTCAGGCTTGATGCAATTTCTAGTGTGCCAATAAGCTGGATGAAAGGATTTGCATATACACTCAAACAGAAAGTGAAGCATGATCTCTAAGGGTGCTACTATCTATGCTACTCTAGGTACATGAGTTTTGTTTTGAAATCCCATTTTCTTAATTGTCCCAGCTATAAACTTAGTTGTCTGCAGTCCCCTTGGAGGAAGGAGGGTTGAAGTGTCACTGACCAGCTGCTTGTTTCAAAGCTTGGGGAACAGTGTAAACACTTTCATACCAAAGTTACTGCTCAGATGATGGAGGATAAAGAAGCTACAACGAAGGTTGGCTGGTTGTAACACACTCCCATGAAGCTATATCCCAAAAGTTACAGGAGCTGCAAGGTGAAAGGTGAGAGGGTGAGTTTAGCTGGGTGGAATAGGTGAGTACTTCTGTATCATGTTACTGTTTCCAAGTATCTTCATGATAACATGGAAGAATACATTGTGTTGTCTACTTTGTTCTTTGACAGGGAGAGCTTGGAAAAACATTGGGAGGTTTCTGTGCCTTTCTATGTGTTCTCAATGAAATTTGGAGAGGCAGCTAATAAAGCAGTTTCTCTAAGAGCCTAGTATTCCTGTATAGCCAAAAGAGTTTGTAAAGCTTTTCTGGAAATAATTACAGTGACTAATCACAAAGTGTTACCTGTTTTGTCTTTCAGCACAAGAAGACTGCTCTAAGAGCAGTGAAGAACTTCACTTAGCATGGATATGTTCTTCGACCGAAACACGGCAGCAGTTCAATAGCAGTTATACAACAGAAAAAGGTGTGCAGGCTACTGCAAGTCCCTGGGTTCAGAAGATCTGGTATCTGAAAGACCTCATTATAGTAGAGAGAAAAACATGGGTTTTAGCACAGTTTCTAACACTATTGAGCTGAAGTAAGAGCTCATCTAATGCTGAAACAGGAAATTGTAGGTACAGGAGAACATCATCACAATATGTAGGACTTTAAAAGTGTTAGGGCACTGAAAAACTGCAGGCAGGTCGAGAACGAGATTTCAGGACAAAAAGTGTGGGAAGCTCCCTTTTGAGAAGGCACACTAGCAGTGGGGAAAACACGATAAAAAGACTCAAAAGTCTTAAGTTCTGCAGCTGTTTCTTAGCTGCACATGGACGTATCTCTTAAGGTGGGATGGCCTGACATCGTGACCAAAGGGCATGGGGCTGTAGCAGACCACATTTATGTTTTGAACGTTTGTGCAACTATGCAGTCCAGAATCACCTGAAGGGTTTCAGTTTTTGTCAAGAGTATTTCCTGGAACAATAGCTTGTCTTGGTCCACCTAACACCTCCAGAGCTATCTGCAGCACTGTGTTGAAGATAAGCCTTCCCCACCCATGGATTGCTGAAGACTGGTACATGAATGTGACTCAGATGGCTGAGTGTAAATCCTTTAGTTGCCACTGTTACAGCTTTAATATACACAGTGGGTCCCCCGAGCACTTCTGTGTGGAACAAGGCACACTGGGGCTGCACTGGTTCAGATGTGCTTTGAGTGTGTACTGCCATCTTCAGCACAAAGCTTGGTAAAACCATGTGTGGCATAAAGCAAGTGGAGGTATTGCACGAGGTAGTATTTGGTGTGGACCTCATCCAGTTGCCACTAATCCTGGAAAGGTCTATATTTGTTGCATAGTGATAAACCTGAGTAGGTAACTGATCCTTTTCAGCTGATGTGTCTGTGCCAGGCGAACAGTCCATGAGCTGACAAATCCTCGGGTGTGGTGCTATCTTAAACGCCTTTCAAAATAAAACGAGGAGGTGGGGGGAGGGAAGCAGCACAGAATTTTTTTTTTAAGGGTCACATAAACTACTGAAATGAAAAGCTCACTAAAAAATAGGGAAGGAACACATTTTGGGAAATGCTGACTCCTGTGACAACAGCAATGTGAGCCTTCGGTTTTGGCAATCTTCCAACACTTCCTTGTCCCTATTTTTGTGAGGTTTGTTGGGGAAAAGTGTCGGACACAGAGTAAAAGCCATAACCAGAGGTTAAAAATTAATTTTAACAACCGTAGTTTTATGTGAAGCAATGCACCGTTATTCTGCAAAAGTCCTGCGATTCAATTGGAATGCTGGAGTCCCTGATGATGCATGACAGTGTTCTCAGGTTCTCCAGCTATTTGGGTGCAAGTGGTGGAAAATTATATATTGCTTACTGTATGATTCAGCTTGAAATCCAAGCTTTGGCAATGTGAGTACCTGAACAACAGTACTGCAGTCAGAGCATTCCTTAGTGCACACAAACCATTTCCTTTTGGGTTAGTAATGCTACACTGTGAAAAGGCACGCAACTCCTGGGACAGCATCATGTGACAGTGTTAGAGAGTTCCCTGGATTTGCTCTCTTTCTTGCTGTGGATTCTGCTCTTTACCCAAACCTTTAGCTTTTCTGTACATCACCACTGATTGTCTCTCTTCCACCACCTGTTTGCTTTTGGTTTGGTTTTTTTTTTTTTGCCATTTCTTTGCAAATGCCTCTTCCTGGAAAACTGGCAATGACAGTAAGTGTCTCAGGTTCCTGGCCAAGTTTCCACTTGCTTGGTTTCACTTGCTCTCTTCTGTCTAGTTATTTACATGTAGTGTCTTAGGGATACAATTTAGTGGACTGCTAGTGAGCTGCTAACCCTCGTGTCTTGGTTGCTGTCTACATCGGTCAGGTTTACACAACCCTGCTTCCTCACAAATTCCATGGCTACTGTTGTAGCCCTTGGTTTCCTGATGCACAACGTTATGGAAAGATAATGTTACACTGCTCTTGCAGAGGTTTAAAGATGGACACACTATGGTTGGTCATTTTACCCACTGAGTTTCACAACCCAGAACTGCTTTTGGACCTTGTTCTCTATGCACAAGACCTAGGGCTTGCAAGGTGAGGAGGATATGCTTTTCATATCTTCATAAGCCTGGTGTGCTGCAATGTAGAAGTTTTTCATAACCAGCACACTGATGTGGACAATTCATGCTACCTTACTCAAGGAAGAGTCTTACCCTCAGGTTCTGGTTTCATGCATATCAGACTTTTTTCCAATAGAGCCTCTTTTGGATTGCATTCCCAGGAGGTGCATTACCTGAGCTCCCTGCTTTGAGCTCTCAGAAAATCCAGTTGGATAGTGCAGGGGTGGTGGTGGCATTGCTGGTTTTAGGAATTTGTTGTAACCTTTCACCCCTTGCCTTTCTGTGCTGCATTATACTATTCACTTTCATGCCAGCTCAACTATCTGGAGCAGCATAGTGAGCTATCAGTGTCTTCATCAGGGTGTTAACACACACTCCGTGCCCTGCCTGTGCTTCTCTGTGGGTCGTGGTAGAAGTGGAGTAGGGTTGTAGTTATGTGGCTTTATAAAACCCACATCAGGTTAGTGAGCACTTTCAGAGCATTTGCAACATGGCACAAAAAGCCGGTGACCAAATGCACAGCAGAAGCCAGAAGTCCATGGGCTTGTTGCTGAAGCCTCCATCTCATTAAATCACACATCTAAGGATGCAGTTGGTTTAGTGGGGGAGGAGCAGCAGGGTGTCCCTTGTGTACACGGGTGCTTTTGTTAACTACATTTTCCTGCTTTAGGTCTCATGACAGCCTGTTTGTGGTTTTGCTGCGTGTGGTAGCTGCCTGACCAGGCAGCTACTACGTGCAGCTCAAGAAACCCTGCTGTCTGTAAGCAGTGCTAGTCACTGCTCAGTATGGTCCAGACAAATTCCGGTGCCAACAGAGAGCTGGAGTAAGATATGCAAGTTTTCTCCAAAGTTTGGGTTTGGTTTTTTTTTTTCTATTTGTTACTGTGAGTGCCAATATATTTTCTTATGATGGAACCAATTCATAACATTTATGGAGTGGTAGGTTACCTCTGCACACATAGCTAAATATTTTATATTCAATGGCATACTAGATCTGTGAAAAAGAGAATGAGGTACTGAAATCTTTCACATAGGATAGATGAAAAGCAAAATCCCAGTTTTACCCATCGATGTTTTTGCAGAGCTCCTGCTACCAGTGAAGTTGATGAACTCTTACAATGCAAATGTGATTTCCTACCTCTGTTCTGGTGGTGGTGAATGTTGCCCTCTGATGAGGATGATGTAGTGGCAGCTGTTTCATAGTGACGTGCAGTGATTTCACTGTAAGTGCTCTGCTTTAGTGAAGGTCAGCTGAAATAGTAATTGCATCCCCCAAGAGTTAGATTGTTGCTGTTGTTAACCTTTCTGGAGAAACAGACCAGAAGTAGAGGCAGGTGCAATCCTCATGTGAATTGGCAGGAGGGTGCTGCACAGCCAAGTGGATACTGTGACTCACCAGAGATGAAGGGCAGTCATGCTTCACTACTTCATATCGGTGAGGTCTCTTTGGCCTCCTGCAAATTCCTGCCTACTGAAAGCTCCTCTCATCTCCAGAGTAGATTGTGACTGGAGCAACTGCTGTCCCAATGGTACCTCCTGGAAACAAGTGGGTGGTTAAACGGAGTTTATTTTAGTATGTCTGGTGACATTTTTTTTCCCCTTTGTTATATTTAAACACTATAAGTATTTTTCTAGTTTGAATATATTTATAAATATCTGGAAATACAATAATATGCCTATATACATATAAAATATATGAAATATATAGACATATTTTCATATACATATATACATTAACATGCATTTATATACCTTATTGTATAATACTAATTTATAATGTAACATTCTATAAAATACGTATTAGGAAGTTGGAGGAACCATGGAAAGATAGAGGAGCTTTGTGTTGCTGACATCCTCCTGGGATGGAGAAGCTGTTCTCTCTTGAGAACAATCAAATGTGACTGTCTGTTCCCCAACAAATGCAGTTTGTGTGAATTGTTTTGTTAAGATGTCTAATCATGTCTGTCTTTTAAACCCTCATCCTTGAGAAGGTTGTTTGGATGTGAATTAACCTCGTCATGAGTACTGAGGCATGTGGCATGCTTAGCCATGGAAGCAGGTATGTATGGGGTCTCACAAGTTTCTGTCAACACTGAAGTGTTTCAGCTGTCTGGGGTGGATAACGTTGCTGCTGTTTATTCTGAGTGGTGTTGCAGCCTTATTCACGTGGGTTTGACAGTATCTCAGATATCCCAGGCTTGTGCTATGGTCAGTTCTCCGTTACCTGAAGGTAAGTGTAGGTACAAGTCACACCAGCCAAGACCCTGGGTTTGGAATATGCCTGCCTCCCTGTTGTAATCAGCCATTCTCTCTAGAATGAGTGGATCTGCCTCTTGGGTACTGTCAATTTACCTGTCTCATTATTCCCAAAGGGAACATGCACCCTGAACTTCACCTGTGCTATGGTAGTGTGCAACCTCCAGGTAATGTTCACCTCTGTGGGATGCTAAGGGATAGCTAGCCCAGTCTTCCCTGAATTTACTGCTCAGCAGTCAGTGATATAGCAGGGAAAACAAAGAATTATTTTGCTCATGTACACCATCCACAAATGGCATTTGGGTTTGGTCACCATGTTGTTTCTAGCTAATACATAGGTGTGTGCCAATACACAGGTTTTCCAAACTTTTTTTCCCCTTTTCTGGACTATCTCCCTGTCATAGGACATCACACAAAGTGTTTAGCATGTGAGAAGCCCTAGTTCCTATTTGTTAGCTTTGTGGAGACTGCTTCCAGTGGCTGCAGAATTCTGGCTACTGCATCCCATCATTATAAAGAAGAAAAAAGAAAGCTTGGAGAAAAGAGTCCTCCTTTCCTTCTTGAATCTTGAGGTGGGAGAAGGGGAGAGCTTTTAACACTTAAAAAGTAGACAGTGCTCTTCATGTGCTGAGTTTCATGTTTTTAACCTCTGCATTTTAATATTTTAAAGTAGCACCTTCCATTTCCTAAACTGATGATGCTTGAGGAGAAAGAGATCTCTACAGCAATTGCCTCAAATACCTCAGAGTCAGAAGTGCCATTTTGCAGATGCCCAGTGAAGATGCAGTCCCACAGTATTGCTGGGAACAAACCTGTCACAGCTGAAATACAATACTGCAAAAACTCTGGCAGGCTGAGCAAACCCAGCCCTTCACAGCGTTCTGTCTGCAGTGTTTTGTCTAAAAACTATTAGCCCCTGGAAAACTAGCTGACACATTTTAAAGAGGAGAATCAAAGACTTCACACTACCTCTGTAGGGTTCCCTTAATTTTAATGCCTTCATAATCACAGTCAGCTACTGCTCCCTCTTTAATAAAGATTATTTTGGAAGCCCATCTGTAGATAAATCTAACAGTCTTAACCACTCACCCATTTTCATATAGCCACTTGTGTGACATCATCAGATATGCTCACATTTCTAAGATATGAGGTAGATTTGTGTTATTTCTTTAGAAAACACTGAAAATCATAAAAGGAGCCCTGATTTTCAAAACAGGAACATTAGATTTGTATTTTATTTTAAACCAATTGCAGGCAGGTGGTTTTACAAGTCTGTGTTCAGGCAGGGTTTGTGGTTTCCTAGCCGATCTGTTTTGCCCACAGAGCAGCAGAGAGAACACAGATCATGTTAGTCACAAATCCTCTTTCTGTCTTCTCCCCCGTGGCAGGCTCTCCTAGGGATGTGGCTGTGAGTTGAAAACTGGACTGGATGCAGCTGTAAGGAGAATGAGGGAATGGCAGAGTTCCCCATTCCAGAACCTGTAAAGCTAAGAGGCATCTCCTCTATCCCCAGCTCCACACCACTCAGGCCCCAGAAGTCTTTGGTGTAGACAAATACTAGGTGGTGCTGCAAAATACATGTCGGAGGTGTTGATCTCTGCTGGCTCTGCCGCTGGAGAAGCTGTTGTAGCCGCTGGAGAAGCTGCTGTAGCTGCTGGCCCACTGTACCGGTGGGTCTCCACCAGCAGAGGGTGGCTCTAACACCGTTTATATATTGCTTTAATGTTGAAACACTCTATAGGCTGAATATTGAGTGTGATGGCCTTAGTGCTTCCTTTATTCCCTAGTCCTCCATTTGTCTTTAGTCAGTAATTGTAAGAAATAAGTATTTAACATAGATTTTTCTTTTGGCTTTTCCTCACTGTTTTTGTTTGGGGTTTTTTCCTTCTGACATCATTCTTCCATGTGAGAATAACCAAACATTATAATTAAATTTAAGAAGACAGGTTTGAAATAGTGTTGGTGTTGATTGGGAACTACTTCAGTTTAGGAATAAAGTAATCAAAATAACTGAAGAATTTGTTGGTGTTCTAGCATTTATTAGGGATTGAAATATAAGACAGAAATAGTGGATGGAAGTCACCTCACTGAACTTCAGACAGCTAGTAGGTGCCCAGTCTGTGCTTGGGCTTTCCTTGCACTCTGTGGAGAGGACTGCACATGTTCCAAGTTTGATTTCGACACCTCTTATCCTAATTTACCAATCTACAGAACACAACCTAGCAGGAGCCAAACAGCATTTGTGCGTGTATGATTATTCTCATGTGGAGTCCCACTATGTGTGACAGTTAATGAGTAGATAGTTAATTATGCGAGTAACTTACGTAGGAACGGGCTGAGTTCTTGTGCCTGTGTTGCAGGGAGACTAATTTGTCTCTTGAGATTGCTGTTCCTTTCTGTAGACTACAGAGGCAGCAGAGGTTAAACTAGCTCAAAGTTAGACTTCTGACCTACCACATCTCACCTGCTGTGCCTGCAGGCTGCTGGTACTAACATTGGGTAATACTCTGCCTCATCTTGGAAGGTCTGTAGACACTTCATAGATTTTATGGATCTGATTTCACATCCAAGGGAATTAAGTGTGACAGTTACTTACATAATTAGTAGATAGTCATTAACTTTGCTGAAACCAGTGAATTCCACATGGGGCCAATTGCACATGTATAAGTAGTTCAGACTGTTGTTGACTGGAGACCAGTTGGGAAGCTGTACATAATAAAAGGTAGTAGTAAGTGATGATGGAAAATGTATCTTGTTCTAATATATAGTGATTTATATTCTCAATTAGATATTCTGTTGAGAAGTTTCCTACACATGTTCAAGTAGTTTTAAAAAGGTTTGAACAAAAATTTCTGTCCTTTATTTCAGTTTGCCACTCAGAACTGTTTTCAAAATTTTCAGAATTCCTGTCTAAAGTTCTTTAATTAAAAAAAACCCCAACAAACACCTGAGTACCAATAATCTTCATTTTGAACCATTTCAGAAGCATAGCACAGACAAGGCCTTAGTATTTACTAGACTAGGTAGAATTCCTCTCTGTTTGCAGAAATAGAGCAACCTAGTAACCAACTCAAGCAAAAGATTGAACAGACATCTTCCAATGGCTACAAACAGCAGATAACCTCTGGCTGTCTCTTCCACAAAACATGGGCAATACCAAACACAAATAGGATTTGCGTCCTCCTCACCTGCAGGGATCAAAGCATTTGAACCTGTTTCCAAAACCATGTCCATGGAGCAAGAAGTGTGTTCCATGTATTTAATCACAGATAAATGCCATAACAATGATTAAGGGATTAGAGGAAAAGGAGCAGGAGGCTAAGAGAAGGTATTGCAGACACGAGGGTGTATTTGTGACACCAGCATATGCTGTTGCTCATCTGAACCAGATCATACAAAGCTTTCTGCAGGATTTAACTGTGCCCAGCACTTGTTCTCTGCTTGAGGTTCATAACATGGAAAACCTTGTATGGGATTCCTTGCTGTAACAACCTGTTAGTATACAGATGAGCTTTAAAGTTATGGAAATGACCCATGCTTTATGAAATAGCCTCTTCCTGTTTGCCATGACGCAGTGAAATAAATATTGACTCATCTGTAACCCTTTAGCCTTCCCTGTACAGGCTCTTTGTTCTTTGTGACCTGTCCGCTGGGATTTGGATGGATGATACTGGACAACAGCTTTTACTTGAACGAGTCCCAGTTTTGCCAGTTTTGGATAAATTACCATGCTTTCTTAAGGAACAACTTTGAGCCTCTGCTGGTTTGAAAAGCAAACCGGTGAGAGACTCTGAGTCAGAAGTACAGTTTAATATGAACACAACAAAACAACACAAATGCAACAGTACAAAAAAAAATAACCTGACAGAGTCAGAAAGTAACCTGACACCCTGTCAGTCAGGGTGTAGTAGTAGTCCGATTAAATGTTGGCTGCAGTCCTCCTGGAGTGATGGGTTTGTTGGAGCAGTGATCCTGCAGATCCAGTTCTCTCCTGAAGGTCCAGCAGCAGCTCTTGTCCTCTGGGAATCCAGCAGGCAAAGGGCTCCTGTGCTGGTCCAAACCCCAGCTTATATCC
Source organism: Acanthisitta chloris (assembly GCF_000695815.1). Lineage (NCBI taxonomy): Eukaryota > Metazoa > Chordata > Aves > Passeriformes > Acanthisittidae > Acanthisitta > Acanthisitta chloris. Next base: position 14,898 of record NW_008664376.1, on the reverse strand, counting down.
CTGTGAGCATGTTTGGCTCCCCACCCCTGGGGTGAGTCACCTCACCATGGGACAAGGGATAAGGATCACTGGGAGGATGTGCCATGCATGGGTCCTTGACAGCCCGTTAATCAGAGACAGCCCCTGAGGGAGCCATCAGGATTGCCCTGAGGGAGGGACAAGGTGATAACGATCACTGCCCCACCTGCTTTAACAGCTTGTGGAGATCATAATGGAATACATACCATGGATACCCCCCACACTGCAACCCAGGACAGAGCCACATCAGTGCTAAAATATTACCTGTGTGAAGTTTGGGTTAAATGAATGAATCCTTAATTTGGGGGATTAATAACTTGCACTTCCTGTATGCACGTAGCTCCCCTCTATAGAGTAATGAATCCAAAGGCCCAAAAAGTTCTGGAATCAGATGGAAAGTACATATTGCAGTGCTCCATGAGATTATATTTCACTGCCTTTTGGAGAGAGCTCCTAATGCCAGTGAAATCACAGCAATATGACATCTGAGCCTTCAATGGATGAAGTAGAGTATGCATCTGAAGACATAAAATCGTTCATCAGGTTTGTACAGTTGGGTATTCTATCCTTTCTCTACAGAATATAGCAGGGGCTTAGGTAAAGCAGGTTGGATGGTCCTAATTCATGGTAGCTTAGTTTAGTTTAAATTTGAAAATGTAATGTTTTGGCTGAAGAGCTGCGTTTCCAGTGGCTGTGCAGTCTGCTGGGTGTGCTGTCAGGTAGCTGGAGATTGCAGAGCTATGTTGTTGTTAATTCCTTTCTGCCTGCGTGACATTCCTGTTCATCTCTTGGGCAGTGTCATAAGTCTTGCCTATCACTGGACCCAGCTGATATGGTGTGAACTCATGCGTAATGTATATGCCAGTTGTAAAGCCATCATGCCTTCCTAGAACCAACTCATTTTAGCTATTATCCTGCAAAGAAAGAAGATGGAACAAGCCAAATTACATCAGTGGAGTAAAAGAGCCAGCAATTTTCCAGAGCTGAAACGCAATGTCTTTGGAGATTGACAATTGACAGTTGTTTCATGAAGACACAGAATTTTGCAGATGCAACAGGACCAATTTTCTTGTGGAACATTTCAGTGGCTATGCTTAGCTTTCCCAGCGGGACCTTAGTTTCTTAGAGCACCGATTTGTCACTGGTTACTTGATCTGTGTGAACTTTCTGCCAAAATCAACAAAGAGGGAATTGACAGGGTGGACTTTAGAAACAGGGAAGTTGTGACACATTTGAAGAGAACTCATGCTCAGAGGAGGGTCTGCTTTCTTTCAAAATGTAGCTTCTTATCGGCAAAACAAGCTCTACTCTTTCCTGCACGTGTCTTTTCTCTGCCTTGCAGCAATGCTAAGAAGATGTT
>NW_008664376.1:0-13508 GCF_000695815.1 Acanthisitta chloris | reverse complement strand
AAAGAGATTAACTTAAATAAGAACAACTTTGCAAACACTGTTGAAACTCCAGTCATTCTATTGAGTTGAGCTAAGACGAGTGTTAAAAACAGCCGAGACTGTAATGATTTGAAGTCTTTGCAGTTATTACAGGGCCTGTTTTTCTATTGAATAAACACATGCCGCAGCTTCTGTGACAAAGGAAAAAAGTACATATTGGTACAATGGCACAGGAAAATATCACCCTGCCATCTGATCATGAGTGGTTTGGGGCAGACATGTCAGTCTTCTAAGGCAAATCAACAGTGCAAAACTCAAGTGGTTGAAAAATGCCATTTTTTAATACACAGAGATCAAACTTCAAGCTGCAGAGATGTGAAGCTGTGCACAGAGCAGTTGTATCTTTCAGAAACCTAACTGGGCACAAGCAGCCAGGAGTACAAGAACTGACTTCAAACAGCAATGATGCCACTTCTCTCTCCCTTCTTCTTCTTTCTCTTCCCTGAAACACTACAAACCAAACTGACAGCACTCCACACCTTCCCAAGGCTCAATATTCACAGAGAAGAATATGGGAGGGATTTTTAAAGTCCCCTTGATAACTGGAACAAGAAAACTGTTTAGTTATGAGTGGAATGTCCTTTTATAAAATGCCAAACAGCCTTGTGTCTTTTAGGTCAAAAGCTAACAAGATGAACTGTGAGCTCTTATTACTTCTTCTGTTCCATCACAGTAAAAATCTGGAATGCTTTAAAAATGTTGAGAACATGACAGTGATTGACAAGTAAAGAGATGTAAGGAGTTAGTATGCTGAAGAAATTTTCATTATTTTTGTAAAACAAAATTGATACTGCTGGAGGTCTTGAATTTGCAGTTTCAGCCAGAAGCCAGGGTTGTTTTCTCAACCAAGACCCTTATACACTCTGCCTTGTGCCCTTATGGAAGAACATCTAATTTGGTAATATCCCAGAGTGACTTTAAGGAGGGATCCTAAGAAAGAGCTGCTTGAACCATTTCTGTTTTAGCTTTTTCTCAGTGAGTCTTAGTTTCAGTGCCTTCAGTGCATGTGGGAGGCTATGTCCATAACTTTTACTACTGGATGCGTGCACTGGTGAATCCCCAAGCAAATGGGGTTGGTTCCAGTTCCCTGTGGGCACATGACCAAATTTCCTTTGAATTAAGTATCTATGGTATGGAGTTCATGTGAGTTCTATAACAGCTGGTAGCTGATATTCGATCTGACATAAAGTGACCATGGCACAGTGAGAGCAGTAGCTGAAATCACTTAAAGTCTGTCAGTAAGAAATTAGCAGATATTAAAAGAAATTTTAACTGACAGCATGAGTGAAAGCTGGATCTGCACCTTGGGTAGCAGGTTATGGTGCATCTGGTCTGATTCTAAGGGGCCTAATTTTGGATTTATTATGCCATTAAGCCATGGTCAGAGAAGAGGAGGGTGAACTCTATCTTTTACAGTTGCTAAAAAAGGAAAGCACTCTGCCAGTGGTATGTTCGTCTCAGTGAAAAAGCCAGTGCTATTTGAAAACTGCTGTTGGAGATGATTCAACCATCATCTGTCTACATGTTAAATCTTCAAAATACTCTGTGCAACTGCACAGAGGTGGCAAAGAACAACATAAAGCTGCTAACATGTGCTAACAGGGAGATTTAAAGATGTGGCACAAACACATATAATTGCATTTGCTGAACCAAGCATGGGTACAGTTCTTGTCTGCTTGGATAATTTAACTGGCCAAAGACCAAAATACACACTTAATATTCTGCAGCTACCCATGGCCGGTAATGACAGGGTCCTCCAGTGACATTTTAACTGTGTCAATAAAATATTAGCTAAATAGTAGCTGGATTTTTCTGGTTAAAAGAAAACTAGACCTTCATTACATTCCAAGATAAGCCTAAAAAAAACCCAGAACTCTTTTCATTATGTGGTCTGCTTATCTGCTGTGATAACTTGGTGACTTCTGCTCATTTATTGACTTAACTGAAAATGCAGCCTAAATTATATAGAATACAGATCATTGCTTTGGTTTTAATCAGTTTGGTAAAACTGTCAGTAAATTTGGTAAGTAATATGCTTTGTGAGATTCTTGTGTGTGCGTTCAGCCTTTTTATGCTACCCATATGTGGGACACAAGATGTATTTACTTCATCAGGCTGCAGCCTGGGTCACAATCTCTGAGGGCATAAAGCTCTGGGATGAAATCACTAGCCTCTTCCATCCATCTACAAAGTGACTACCTACATCCCTTACGTTACACAGGCTCTAACATCCCCATTAAAGTGACCACAGTAGATATTTATCTTGCAATACTGTGAATGCAACTGTTTATAGATTGCAAATATGTGCTGTGAATTTGCTAGTGTGCCTTCATTTACCTGCATAAGTCAACACAAGACACAAAAGTGACAAATATAGTCACCTCCAATGAACACCTACCTGGTTTGAAACAGGACAGAGTAGGCAGTTACAGAGCACCTAACTGACAGCTGCATTTGGACCTCCTGCAGCTAGCAGGGGTAGTACCTGCTCTCTTCATGTTCACTATCTATCATGTTCCCTGGAACGTGGTATATAATAAAACATACAGGGTGTTGTTTTGGCACCAGGGAAGACGCTGCCTCTGTCTTGTCTTGGATGCTGCAGCCATGGTTGGTCCCATGGAAGGGGAACAAGACACTGGTGCAGTTAAGCAGAATGAGTTGAGTGAACTATCTTAAGGATAGGATTGGACAGAGAGATGAATTTGAAAGAAAGAGCCTGCTCTGCAAGGAGTCAATTTAGAAACTCACTGTTCTGTCTGTCCTGAAGTGTTCTCTATGGTGAGGTTTTGGGTTTTTTAAGCATTCCTTTATGTTTAACAAAATCTGATTTCTGAAGTTTAAAGCTTTGTGCGTTGGGACATTTGTTTCAAGGGACAACTGGAGGTAGGTCCACCTCAGAGATCTGCTGACTCAACCAGGGTGCTAATATAATTATATATGTTTATTACCTGCAAAATGAGGAGGTGCCTGCCTTTAGGTGTCTTGCAGGATTATAATGTGAATTCCTTAGTTAATTGCCGAATACACTGTTCCCCTGCCCTATACTTAGTGTTTTGAGTTGCACGTTTACAAGACGAGCAAATTGCAGAACATAGATATTTGAATTTAAACCCATTGCTAAACTTTGGCCTGGAAGCATCAAGTTGTTTTTCTGATCATTCACATTTACAGAAGGTGAGTACAGAGGTAAAGAGCAATAAAAGTGCAAGGCAAGAGAGGAGGACTCATAAATAACCTCAGCAGAGCTAACCTGTTGGGCTACATTAATCAGTCTGATTTTTGCCCTTTTAAATGCCTGTGCCTTTGCACAGTTTGCAGCATGGTGCCCTTTATGACAGATGCAGAGCTTGAACAAAGCATATTTGCTGCTCCTTTACATATTTATGAGCTAGTGTGTACATTTTGCAGGGAGGTAACTTCATACTTCCCTATTCCTGTGATGGAAGTAGCAAGGGAGAAAGAGCAAAAGGAGAAGCCAGAATTTCTGCTAACAGGAAGAAAATGCAGATAGAGAGAATCTAAAAAAGTTTGATTTGAGCAACCTACTAATGTGTCTGCCTACTGCTGAGTTCTGCTGCAGCTCAGCGGCTTATCAGCATGTGTATATTCTGCTTATCTGCTGTATTAACTTAGTGGCTGGATAATTCAAATCTGCTAATTTATTGCTTAACTGAAATTGCAGCCTAAATCATACAAAATATAGAGCATTTTATAGGTATGGATAATCATGAGACAGTTTTATTATGGAACTAGATTCCATCTCCTTTTGCAGCACTGAAGTGGTTAATTGGACACAGAAATACACATTTACCCTTGGTCTACATATGTTTAAAAATATGCCACGGTACCCAAACTTAGTATCAACTCAGATAAACCCAGTTCAAAGCAAGAACTGGCCATGACCAGGCCAGTAACCTGTCCCAATTCTATCTCACTTGGCACATCTTCAAGCAACGATTCCCACAGTATATCCCAATATACCATCTGCTCCCAGTGTAAAGAGAACAGTTTGTTAGTTCACTATGGATTGTTCATGACTGACAATATTTACTGTACGTACATTTTAGATAAACACAGTGCTGCAAACAGACAGGGATATCAGGCAGCTCTGTGTTCCTACACTGTGCAGATGAATTGTAGTTGTTTTTTTTCCTGCTAGCAGCTCAGGCAAGGGGGTTGTAAAAGCACTTGGGAATTAGCCCAGGACTTTTATGATGGTCTTGAAGAAGAACATTGTGAATACTTCTTTAAGCATTTCCATTTAGGTCAGCCAGTGAGTTGTTTTACTGTTGTGTCTATGGAGTCCTTAAAAAGATGGCACTTAGTTTGGCATTTACTGAGGTTCTGTGGGAAAGGCAAGGGCTTTAGGCACCACCAGTATGGGAAGAAGTTGTCATGCTCTTATCACTTTGTCTAGCAGCCTTGGGAGTGGACACAGATCTGCTGCAGGGCCCCTTTTTCAAGGCCATATTCTCTGTCCCTGCCTGTCCCCCACACCTCTGTGGCACCATTGTACTGATGTGATGGGCAGGATCTACTCAGACCATCCATGAAAAAAGTGTGGATTCATCTGGACCTTGTGCGGGACCCCTCGGGCAGGGTCTGCAAGCATGCCATGGCTTCACATGCCCCATACCACCCACTCCCAGCCAATTTCCACCTCCTCAAAACCTTTGCAGCACAGTCGAGGGAGCTTTCCTCTTCATATATTGAAATGATTATTCTGCCACAATCAAAATAGGATGATTTTTCCAGGAACTGTGGATCGTAGCATGTGTATGCAACTACAAAACTTTGGGGGCCCTCTGGACATGGATGCAGACAGGGCATTCCAGCTTGGAAGTCCTCAAGAGCAGCATAAAATGTGTATAATCATCATGTCCTTCTGCTTATTCTAGCCCTGTATAAGATGAAGCAATGTGTCATATACTTAATATCAAATGGACTGAACAGGTCACTCAGTTTCTCTTTAATTATTTAAATCTTCTTACAAGACACAAAAATAGGCTTTAGTCAAAAACTGTTCCTTGATGTAAAGCAGTTGCCTGCTTGGATGTTTTGTAATGACGACAGCTGTCCCCTAGAAAGACTGGGTTTGCTAAGCATAGATACTACACTCCCGAGCAGGTTTATACTTCCTTGCTCAATATCCATAAAGATCTCTGGGAGATAATTACAATCATAGCAGTAGGAAGAGTCAGAATGTAGTTAAACCTCCCAGCCCACACACAGAAACAGGAAAATCCTGTTTGAAGAATCAGGGAAGCACCTATTCTGGATAACAAGGGATAATGTGCTGATAATGCTGCAGTCCCCCCACCCTCTATGTAGTTGCTCCAGTAGCAGAGTCTGGCCCACTGTGGTTTGATATTGTTTTATATTATTTCACACAGGAGAGCTGTCAAGCGTGGGATAAGGAGAGAAGTGTTTCTTGGAAGTGTTTCTGCAGTTGAGAGAGCAACAATTTTATTTAATGAACACACAAGCTCAGGTCTCTGCAAGAATTAATGTTTTCTGACCCATGCATGGGTTTTCTTGGACAGACTGAAAATAGGAGAGGGAAGAGATGTGTTGGTGTGGAGATGCATAGCAGTGCACGCCATCCAGCACGGGAGTGGGAAAAAAGAGGGTGCCTGTTTTGCCTCCTACTCAAGGTCCTGTGAGTGTCAGTGTTGCTGGAACCACAGCTGTGCTAAATAAGAGCTACAACACCATCCTGAGACCAGATTTGCCCTCCTCAAGAGAAATGCTGGAAACCTTTTGCAATATAAGATGCACAAAAAGATTTTTCACCACAATGTGAAGCTATCATTGGGCTAGTAGTGTAAGCTGAACCTCCAAAACTGACATTTTCAGGCAAGTGAGAAGAGATTTTTAGCCAAGAATCACAACATTACTTCGAAGAGAAATGCCCCGAGGAGCAGTAATCAAATTCAGTTCATGGAGCTTCCTTCTAATCTAAACGAAGAGCTAGAAAGAAAAACACCACCTGCCTTATCTACTGACTTCAGGGGAAGATACTCTGCACCTCACTGCCAAACCATGCATGTTCTGATGGACATAGATCTTTTGATAAAAGAGAATCTGGAGGTTTGCTTTTAATTAGAAACCAAACAACACAAATATATATTTTTTTAAATCTCTTGCAAATGTTTGTCAACATTTCAGTTTATTTTCTTTTCTACAGTAGGTAACAAATACATTAGTAATTGGTAACATCAATTTATCTGAGAAGAAAGTCTTGTCAAACCAATAGAAATCCTTCCGTGGGTAAGCAGAGTCTTGGAGATGAAAAAAGCACTGAAAATGTCATCTTCAGTAGTTTGTCTCACCTAACAGTCCCATAAGCAAAGCAGCTACAGGGGTGCAAAACTGGTTGTATAACTGTAATCAGAAAGTATTTATCAGTGATTCACTGTCAGAACAGAGTGATGTGCACCTGCAGGCATTCACCTCAGGTCTGCTTCCATAAAGATGTAAGGAAACAGCTCTTTCTCTTCAGAGCTTGCTGTTCACATTGCCTTTTTTTTTTTGTTCCCAATTGATTTTTACAGTGTTAGTACAAAGATCAGTTGATTCTTTGTTAGGTCCTCAGTCCCCGTGAGCATGCAGTGCTGCAGGCTGCAAATTCATGATGTAAATCACTTCCAGCATTTCTAGTGGGTTCATGTAAGGTGTGCAACTTCAATGGCATCAATAAGAAGTAGGATCTGATGGGTTTGGTGTTTGGAACTAACAAATTAAAGACCAGCCATCTTCAGTGCCTTCAATTTGGAGCAAATAAAAAGTTATTTGTAAGCATCTGGAAAATAACATGGAGAGGAGTAGCAGCTATCATGGATTTATCAGGTGGAAATTACATCTGGTAGAAATTGCAATCAAAATTCTTTCTGTGATAGGCTAGCAAGACTCATAAATAAGCAAAAAGCTCTCAGTATCATCAGGTATATGGACTTCAGTGAAATTTTTGTCTCATGGTGCATTTCCATAAACAAACTAGCTGAAATTCCTACAGGGTCAGTACAAATCTGATTTCATACATTTTCAATGCAGAAAGGTGGTTACAGGGGTCTATCCTAGTTTATTTTTTCAGTGTTTCACTAACAATGCAGATGATGGAATAGGAAATACATGTATGAAACATGCTGATAGTGTAAAACTGGGAAGGTCACAGTTATAATGGAGGATGAGATTCGAATTCAAACAAACTTGATAACCAAAGCAATGTTTTGAGGACTGAAACTCAATGGAGACTAGTATAAAGTCGTACATTAAGGCATGAACTATCAGACACACAAACACAGGCTGAGGAGGAGCCAGTGAGCAGCTGGTTTTTCCAAAAGGCTCTGAGAAGTAAAATGGATCATAACACACCTTCCACCACCTGTCATGCTTTGCAACTGCTCTCTGTAGCAGAAATACCAGTTGCATGGATATGGCTGGGTTAGGTCTTTACTCTGATGTGGATCTGTGTGATGTCGCTGTTAGAAGTGGAGACCACGACCAGAAGTCTAGAGCTTTCCAATCTCTTTATAGTTTATTCCACACAGCTGGCAGGCTAGGAATGTTTCTCCAAAGGGACCTAGAAAAAGCAGATACATTCTCCCACACTAACTTCAAAACATTTAGTAAGCTGGTGCAATGCACAGAAGCATCAAAACCCCAGAATATCCCACAGCCAGAAATAGCTGTGATAGGGACAGGGGAGGCAGGAGGGACTGGAATTCAGGTGGCAGCTCCCAGAACAGTGACCTGGCACCTAGAATCTCCAGCAGATGCAGGTGACTATTAAAGAAAGACAAGTGATATGTTGTTGTGGTTTAACCCCAGATGGCAACTAAGTGATGGCAACTCATGTTCCTGTCCCAGTGGGATGGGGGAGAGAATCAGAACAGTAAAAGTGAGAAACACTCATGGATTTAGATAAAGACAGCTTAATAGGGAAAATAAAACCATACATGCAAGCAAAGCAAAACAAGGAATCCAGTCCCCATTTCCCATGCACAGGCAGGTGTTCAGCCAACCCCAGGACAGCAGGGCTCTGTCACATTAACCGTGACTTGGGATGGCAAGCACCATCACTCCAAACATCCCCCCTTCCTTCCTTCCTTCCTTCTCCTCCCAGCCCCATATGCTGAGCATGACACCATATGGTCTGGAATATCCCTTGGGTCAGTTGAGGTCAGATGTCCTGGCTGTGTCCCCTCCCAACTCCTTGTGCACCCCCAGCCTCCTCGCTGGTGAGGTGGTGGGGTGAAGGAACAGAAAAGGCCCTGGCTCTCTGTAAGCACTGCTCAGCAACAGCAAAAATATCCCTGTGTAATCAACACTGATTCCAGCACAAATCCAAACCATAGCACCATACCAGTTACTGTGAAGAAAATTAACGCTACCCCTAAGTGCTGAAGGACTATTTACCAGACCACACTGTAACATAAAATAAGGTCAGACCATGACTTGAGCAGAGGCTGGGCTAGCTGAAGTCACAATAAACACTAATACAACCTAAATACTACTTAGCTGTGTAGATTTTACTCACAAAATTCTTGCTTAGGTGATTGACTTGTTAAATGTGAACAAGAACTTGGCTTGCCCAAACACTGCTGCAGACTCCCATCTATCCCATATTCACTGATATTTATCCCATAGTCATTGACATTCATCCCGTATTTGTTGACATCCATCCCATATTCATTGAAAATAATTGTAAAGGAGGATGTTGTTGCAGAAGGAAGAGTTGAACTCTCAGAACAGGACAGCAGCAGTGTGGTTGAGAAGGGGGTGAATACTGAATAGATAGTTTGCATAGCTGGGAAAAGTCAGAGTAAGAAGGGTTTACAACTTGTATGGAGGAAACCTGCTTGAATCTGTGTGTAGAAGAACTATTACGGTAGTTACACACCTTAACATCAAGTTTTAACGAGCAGTTCCAGCAGCATGGACAAACAGAGCCTAAGCGTTGTGAGTCCTGCACTGCTATGGTTACCCAGTGATATCTGTGCCAACGGCTGCCTGTGGGTAGGGACAGCCAGGCAAATCTCAAACACCAGGGAATCCTTTCCAGGCTAATTCCATGGTGTTACGTGGCTGTGTGCTTTATCAGTGAGAAAGCCAGCTGCCTCCTTGGCGGCTGTACTGCAGCGAGGCATAACTGGGGGAGTGTGATGTGATATGAGAGGAGCAGGTTTGGTTAAACAAAGAGTCTTTACCATTATCTTTCAGAAAAACAGTTGACAGAGAGACTTGCTGGTGTTTCCCTTCTCCAAAAAAAAATATTAGGCTCTGAAGCAAAATGTTTTCAAAATATAATATACTTTGGTAAACATGCCTTTAACTCTCTAGGTATGAGCCGCAGCGAATCACAGCTGCTTTCCTTTGAGCCACCAGTCTGCTTGTAGGGAAGGCACGGAGAGCTGGCCAGCAAAGATGGCTGAAAGCATGAGTGTTGTCACTAGAGCCTTGCTTGATTGAATGGATCTGCAGAGACAGTTTCTGTAGCAACCCAGAACCTTGCCCAGCAAAATGTCACCCCACCACAGCTAACAGAGAACGGTAATAAATATCTGTCTGGGTAGCTGAAGATGACACAGAAGTGCCAGAGTAAAATATATATGAGTTTTGAGTCCTCCGGTCTCACAAGACTCACCACGACATCATTTCAGAAGGTGAGCTGGTGGCATGTCAACTTGGGTACCAGTAACAAACTAGCAGTGACAACACAGGGTTTCAGAAGGTTACACAAGCCTTCATGGGAACCCAGGAAGTCTTTAGCACCAGGAACACAAGTTGCTGCAATCAGGCTTTTACTGGTAGCCAAGCTAGTTAGGGTCAGCGTAAACAAAGATGTGTTTCACAAAAACCTACTGTCACGTCTTTGGGTGTTATATCCACATACCAAACACAGGGTTTGATAATATTGTCCAAAATACTTCAGAGATCTGCCTTTGTTTTTCCTCCCCACAGTATTTAGAGTAGATTGACAAAGACACGAATATATAGATTCAACAGTTCCTTTCCCATCTATCCTTAGTCTTTGATCCTGGCTCATTGCTCTTTGAGGTCTGTCTGCCTTCCTGTAAAGATGAACCCAACACAATGAAAATGTTACCCTGATTACAAGCTGTCAGCATTATCTTGCAAAGCTTTGAAGGGCAATACAGGTTAGTACATTTGTCTAGACATATTAAACTTATTTTTCAGTATGTCAGTATTTGAATTTTTCCCAACCTAGCAAACGATCTTTTTCTAAATATATTTATCACGTCATAAAAATTTCTGAGGCTGCAAAACCCAAAACATATTATAAAAGTTATAACATCCAAAATTTTCAAGTACAGAAATGTTAGTAGATGGTTCCTTCACTGTGCATCTCCAATCCAGCCCTATGCACCACCAGACACCAGAAATGTAAGCTGCAATTTCTTTGTGCTTCCACAAATCTGTGATTCCAGCACTTCCTACATTTTGACCTTATGAACAAAGCTAGGCTCTCTGCATTCAGAGTAACCTCGGTGCTTAGCTCTAAACAGGAGATAATCCTGTTATAAAAGGCTTGTGTGAGAGGTCACCAAGGTACAACTCTAAAGGTGAATAAAAGTGAGGGGAGCTGCGTGAGACCTGTGCAATCTAGACAAGGAGTAATCTGGCCAGCAGACAACAGAGGCTTGGCTTGTATTTAAAAGTTTTGCTGATTTAGCAATACCAGGACAGTAACAACACTGACCAATCAATACAACTCTACTGGTGTAAACCTGCAGATGTGGTTTCAAGAGCAAAACATCCTTTGCAGTTCTGATACTCGCAAGAGATAGTTATTAAAGCAATTTAAATTGGATCCTGTCTCTAGGAGGGTTTACCAGCTCTTCTACCGTAGCTACATTGGCAAACTTTCTAGTCAAGACTGTTCTACTGAAGAGCGCTGTGAGGCTAGTGACAGTGTAGCTGCTTTGGAGGCTTGATGAGAGTATAAAGCTCTTCACCCCTTGGGAGGCCCACAGAGAAACATTGTCTGCTTCCTTAAGAGAATCTCGGCTGGAGAACAAAGGACTTCAGCTCATATACAGAGGGGTAATTTACATCTCATTAAACTAATATTTAAAAATCTTCACTGTGTTTGTTTCTTTCGTGTGTTTTCCTTTTCCAAATGTGTCAAACAGGAGGCATTTACAATTAGGTTGAGTTGGGTTTTTTTTTAAACTTTTCCAGAATGAAAAGCAACAAGAACATTTCTGGATGCCTAGAGATCCTTTTTTTTCCTATCCTTGCCTAGCAATAAAACAGTCTAAAGGAATTTTATTAAACTTCCCAAGAAAAATCATCTCAAGCATAAACACAAGTATAAGTATTTTCAACTACAGATGTTTTGGAATGTAGGAAATTCCTAAAAGACATCTTACCTTGATATATTTTCTCATGTAGTACAACAATTTCATGACTATCCAACAAAACTACTTTTACTATCAATTGTTGGTGATCCTCAAGTCACACGTGCTATATGTGGGTCTTGTCTAGAGGCTTTTTACTGGGTTTTATATCAGCAAAATCCACAGATACATCCATAAAAACAACCCAAACAACAAACATCCTAACTTTATCTGACCAGGATAACAAGCAGTGGGATACAGCTGTATCAGGAGCATTTCTAAGCGATACTTTCAGCAAAGCTATGCTCTTGATAGGAGGTGGTTCCAAGAGCACATGCATGAAGCATGCTTTTGCAGATAAACCCACACTCTGCATACATAGCTGGTGCAACACAGTTCCTGTAATAATAAACAACTTTTCATTAGAGAGCCCTAGGATAGATTCAACAAGCATTTCTGTGCCACTCTTAATGAGCTGTTTCAAAAATCGCCCAGAGCATGGAGCATTCCCACAACTCATCATCACAGGGGCCTTCTGCAACTTCTCACTAGCAGCCTGTAGACCTCACTGAGGTGCCACTGGCTTCACATGAAGACGAGTAAAGACAAACTAATAATCCAGTAAAACACTGGATCTGCTCAGGCATGTTGGGTGTACTCAGTCTCAGGAAGACGATGTGTTCTGGAGGGTAGAAAACTGCTTCGCTTGGCATCAGGCTCAGTCCTTTCCTGACTAGTAAACAGCAAATCTGGTTTTGAGGGTGGCCTTGGACCACATGACATCTGCACCAAGGCAGTTGTGCTCGTATTATTGGTTTTGCTCCTGTAATTAGTACAAACACGCATTCTAACTTACAAACACAGTCCTTTGAGGAGGAGCTGGGTTTCCCCACCCCCACATTTTTCCCCTAGAAGCAGAACAGCATGTACTGTTTTTGCCAAATAAACTGGGTTTACATTGTGGCTTGATTCCTGGTACATAATTAATATTCTTCGTGGACAGTGTGTCTTCAAATACGAGGCTAATATTTACACCGAGAAAAGGTCTTGCAGTCCCAGCTTCAGTCAGCCAGAGACGGAAACCTTAGCTTTATTTTCTTATCTTGTGGTGACATACTGTGAAGGCTAAGCGGTGTGTACAAAGTACAGCGTTTCGAGGCTTACAGGAACAAACACGAACGTACAATCCAACAGACAAATAAAAGATGCCGTTGTGTTTCCTGTCCCCTCCTCCCCTGTTCTTCAGAAAGGGGATACAAACACGAACACGGAAGCTGAAAGTCATTTTTAGCCAGATGAAATAGCATCAGCAGTTTTTACCAGAAACTTTACAAGTCTCCATTTTTGCTATCTTTGTGCGGTATTTGAAGAACATGTATGTGTGTATATATATATAATGTGCACTTTGAACATGAACTCACACTTGTTTTTCACAGTGTATTTTAATGAAGTATTCACCCATTGCCTGCTTTCAAATGCCAACGGTTCTTTCCAGTTACATAGTGGGGGGGAAGGAATGGCCGTAGCTAAAAATGCTTTGCAAGCAAGTTCACTTCCAAGAGGTACCTTTGGGCAAACCTCATGACCAAGGCAAGGCAGGTTTTGTCACTTTTCCCTCTAGCTCTCCCCTACTACTAGTTCACTCCTGCAGCTCCTGGCTCTGTTTGAGACCTGGACACACCGGTGTGAGGGGTGACTAGTTAAAAGGTGTGAAACGGAACAGGCATCAGAGGAACAGGGAGGCCACAGTTGTTGGCTGAGGCAAAGGAAATCACAGAATCACAGAGCTGTCTGGGCTGTTAGGGACCTCTGGAGATCACCTCGCCCAAGGCTCGGCCACGCAGTGTCACCCAGAGCAGACAGCACAGGAGTTCGGAATGTCGCCAGAGGGGGACACACCACGACGCCCCTGGGCAGCCTTTCAGTGCTCTGCCAAGCAATGTGCTTCGACGTGTAGAAGCTCTTCCTCACGCTCAGCCGGAACTCTTCGCGTTTAAGTTGATGGCGACTGTCCCGTCGCTTCCCACCCAGCAGCGACAATCCCCAGCCCCGGATCCACCAGCAGGGAGCCGCGCGGGCCGCGGGGCACGCGCACCCTGCCAA
>NW_008664375.1:136668-140240 GCF_000695815.1 Acanthisitta chloris | reverse complement strand
AGGAGCCCCTACAAAACCCTAACACCTTCATGTTCTTTCCCCCATCCTGTTGGTGGGGGAGTGAGTGGCTGTGTGGTATTTGGTGGCTGCCTGAGGTTAAACCACCACAAGTGTTTAGCAATTTACTGACTTCTAAAGGTTGGTCAATGGTATTTAAGTGACCGATTAATCTCTCATGGTAGAATTCATTCCAGACTGAGACACCTAAATTTAGAACCATAAATATAGGTGCTTGGGAGTTCCTGTTACAGAGTCAATGGTATTTGGAGGCTAGTCGCTAAGATTTTAATTTGATTGCCTTAATTTAAGGTGTCTACAATTACTTGAGACACCTCACACTTAACGAGACATCCACACAACTCATCCACAGGACAACACCTTTATGGAGGACCTGGGTCCTTCCGGAGTGGCAGATTAAGGTGAAACAGAATGCTCTACTTGATATCATACAAAAGGTAGTGACTTTTTAATTTCAGGCAGATGAATCTCACCCTTGATATTTATTCTGGGATATGATGAACTGCTCTGCAGGCTCTACTGACTGGGTTGACCAGAATATTGCTGTCTGTGGGAAGCTTACACAGCTGGCTCACATGTGGATGCCCTACACATGGACATCTGAATTTAGGTATTTAAATTGGGGGCAAAGTACCACTGTGGCACAGGAACTGAGAGCTTGCAAACAACTTGGAATATTATGCATATGAAATCCTTGTAGGTGGAACAAAAAAAATAATTTCATGGTTAGAAGAAATAATGTCTATGAAGTTAATGGAATACTGTTAAAGGAATAATTTAAAAAAATTATTTACCTTACATCTTCTATACCATTCTTATTTTTTCCAATGGCTAGAAACATACTCATATCTATCAGAACCCCTTTCTGACCTTCATAAATTCACTGTTTGCTGTAGGTAGAGTTGGGTTCCCACATATCAGTCAAACCTGGGTGAGCATTAAATGGATGAAATCAAGAGCAAAGTGCTGTCTTAAGCCACTTAAGATGTATTCTTGAGAAGAATTTCATCCTCCTCTTTGAATGGAAAGGCATATATTCTTTAGCCTTTGTATGATCAAAATAGCTCTTTTAAAGTCTACAAAAATTCACTGACAGTTCTACATTCTCAGCATTCTCTGCCTGCTCATGAAACTCCAGAGAAGATCCAGACAGCTAAAGACAGAATTATGGAATGACTGTACAATAAGGAAGGTTCAGACTTTCACAATCCAGTTGCAGAAAAGCTTTGGGGAGCACATACAGAAGTGCTTTTAGGTGTATTGGAAAACTGATCTAGATTTTTTCAACAGTGATTACAGAGCTGCCAGGAATCAAAGCTGTTCTACTCCTCGTCATGCAGAAGATATGAAAATGAGCCCTCATGTGTGGGAAAGACTTAGACTAGATTTATGTCAGTCATGCATACTTTAAAAGATTGGGACCTAATTCTCAAATCCCTGCATGTCAATTGGTGTGAGCAAGCAACAAAAAGTATCCTTTAGCTGCATTAAAGATGAACATTTCTCCTTACATGGGGGAACTTAGCTGCTGGCCAGACTGCAGGATCACTCTCTGATCTCCAGTGCCAGCTCCCTTGTTACTTGCAGTAATGGAAAGTAGTTGTCCTTACTTGTGCTGGAGCATCATCACAGAATGGTGTCAGGCACTTCCCTGCTTGCTTTTCTGTTTGGGCAGAATTTGGCCAGAACCAGCTAAAGACAAAAACACAAAGCCTGAGGCAATCCTTTTATCAGTGGTGGGACAATGTCAAATGAATTCTTCGAAGAAAGTTGAGTGTAGAGGCTCTTTACACTGTGCTATGCTAGACTTTTCTGGATTGTTGATTCAAAGTTGCTATAAATCTGTATGTTAAATCCATTACAAATCCCATATATCTTGGCATTAGTTACAGATTAGTAATCCTGTTTGAGGCTTTCAGCTGATGTCATGACACATAGCTGGACTGAAGAAAGTAAAAACTTTTCTGTAGTGCTCAGCTTGTTTTCTGACGTAGGCTTGGTTTAAACAGCTTTCAAGATTTGTCATGTTTTAGTTAAATGGAAGTTGGGAACTCTTTCAAAGAGCAGAGAGATCCTTGATAGCATAGCCACAATAAAATCTGATGTTGCAAGAGAAGAAACCACTAACAGGTTTTCTGCTCTTTTCTGTGAGGCAAATAACACATGTAAGGCAGCACAATATGTAAATCAAGGCTGTGCCCCAAGGAAACCTCTGCCTGACATACATTACAGCACTGATGCTCAGTTTAAGCACCAGTTTTTGCTCCTCAGTCTGTGGAGAAGGATTACTAGTTCATACTAACATCTAGCATGCAATGAAATCGATCAAGTTGTGCTTGAAATCTGAGGGGTGTAAACAGTTCTCTATGGATTTAATGGTAATTTCAGTACCATTAAAGTGCACTAAGCTTCATTATTTTGCTTTTAAAACTGCTTGCATCATGCTGCTCTGTGTGTGTGTGTGTGTGTGTGTGAGTTTGGAACATGTGCATGTGATAGCCATGGGACAATAAGCATTCCTGGGTTAACTTGTACCCTGTTTTCATTCCACAGTTATAATCGAATGAAAATACATAGAAGTTTAATTTTAAAAGCTCCATTAAACTGGAAAACATTGTAGTGCTAGGACACAAGCTGTGTAACAAACCACATGGGAAAGTGATGATTACAATATTGCATTTCTCCTTGTGGGCTCTACTGAGTCCACATGACGTGCTCTACAAAGCATGTCTGTTCTCCTTTCCTTTTCTCAGCAGAACAGAGTTCCTATTGCTGCTTTCCCCTGCATTAGCCATGGAGTTTTATTTTGTTCTGTGGACATGCCATCAGTCCTGTCATTTAGTTCTGTATCACCACAATGTTTAGGTTCATGGGGTGCCACCATCAAGACAAGCAGGACTTCTCTCCATCCCCTGCTGTGTGGCACATTGGCTGGCAAAGGTGACACAGCAGATCTCAATGGGTTCATTATGTGTGATAGCTCAAAGCATATCCTTACAGGACTTATTAATAGATGATAACTGGTAGGGGCTGGGCTGTGTAATGGAGTAGATTACTTGGTCTCTTGTAAACAATATCTTGTTTCTTAAGGGAAGTCATTGAAGAATTACTGGTTGTAACCCTGAAAATTGGCACCATTTCAGCAGTTTGGTCAACTCATAAAGTTGACAGCTTCCAGGGGCAGTGCAAGCAGCACCTTCTATTTTTCAGCATTTACCCCAGGCTGCTACAACTATAAAGAAGGCTATGAATGGTTTTATTATGAATCACTGAGCTGATGCCAAGTAAAGATAGACCAGATCTCTCCTCCACCAAAGATCCCAGGGCTTTGCTTGGGACCCTGTAATTCTGACTCCTTGCAGACTTGGCAATGGCCAAAGTGATCTGTCTCACTTGTAAAGGGTGTGAAAGTGGAGGGTCATATAAAATGAGGTACTTCACCACCCAATTTGCATGTTTCATTGTCATGGTGTAACCCCAGGCAGCAGCCAAGAACCACACAGCCACTCACACACTCCCCCACCAACGGGATGGGGGAGCGAATCACCAGGGTA
>NW_008664375.1:80885-136275 GCF_000695815.1 Acanthisitta chloris | reverse complement strand
TCTGCATTATCAACTCTGTGTTCTGCACAAAACCCAAACATAGCCCCATACTAGCCTCTATGAAGAAAGTTAACTCTACTGCAGCTCAAACCAGCACATTCATAAACAGTTCAGCTCGTTTGAGGGTCATTGGAAGCATTTATGTGGGAGGCTCAAAGCAATTCTCCTGGGTGAGCTCCAGGGTGAGAGGATGTGAAAATCCTGAATGGTGGAGAAGGTGACTGAAGACAGGGAAGCCTTGTGGTGTTGGTTAGAAGTTGAGCATGAGGAGCATGCCTCCTGCTAGGCTGTGTTTAAAGGTCACTAATGGCTGCATTGGAAAGAAAAGAGGACACCACTTAGGTGGCAAAAGACAGGGCTCTGACAGCTTGTTTAAAGGATAGTGACACACCTGAACACTTGCCTCAGCAGGGGGAGGTCTGTCAGTTTCTCTTGCTATCAAGCAATCATCCTGGCTCTTTGAGGATATAACCTGCATTGCCCAAGTTTCCCCTGCACAAAGGAATTGGAGTGGGCTCACTTTCTTCTGAGCTGCACTTCAGCTCACCTAAAGCCTGGCCCATGAGTTACATTCTGTGAAGCTTAAAGACCCATGGTATATCAACAGGTATTTTAATGCCAGAGCTGTCTCTGTTGCCAAAGGAATTATTACTCATGGGAAAAAAAAAGGGATAAAATCTGTAGGCTGACATAAACCCATGCACTGCAATTTAGAGTTCTAAATTGCATGATAGATTACACTGCAGTTGTCCTATGTAGCTGTTAGATGTCTCTCATTAGGATGTGTTTTGGTATGATAAAGTCTACAAAGAAACATTTTATAGTTTTCAAGTTCACAAGCCTAAAAGTCATGAACCTGTTAAACAGAGAAGTTGTAACATATGTAACTTTCCAGTAGATTTTTTATTTTACAAATTAATCAGAATGGAAGTGGAGCAACAGCAGTAGGCTGAAAAATTTGTCTGCAATTGTACTGCATTCCACCCTGTAAATTCAGAGTAGATCCAAATCTAGGATCTTCATTTTCCACATGTATAAATGTAGAACTAGAGATATTGTCTTTGCCTTGTGAATGAAAATATTATTGTAGTAATTGAAGAAAATATTCTCATTTCTCACAAATAAGATTTCTAGCTATAGGAAAAAATGATAGAGCAAGACTCACATGATTTTCTTTCATGGTTATATAAAAAAAGGGAAAATCACATGTGCATTTATTCTACAGAGAACACAAACTTTCTGCAGCGTTTAGACAGAGCTCTAGATACTCATTTTTGTAGCTGTGCACATATCCATGCTACTTCTGGTTAACTGGCGAGATGAAAATTGATTAATTTTCACAACCTATCACAATTCAAAAAACCCCAAACAAGCCACAACCTTCCACTGGTTCCTCTATTTAAGCATCACAAATGCCATCGCATAGTGAGCTACAAAATACCTATTGAAATAATGTTCCCAAATCTTCAGGAAAGAGATGTTTTAATTCATCACAAGCAAAAGTTAAAACCTTGGAGAATTCTCTGTTAGAATTTATTGAAAAAGTGTGGTGATTTCTATTGCTGAACAATCAGAAAATAAATCTCACTAATATGTTTTGACTGTAGAAAAGTCACTTCAGCTGTGCTGTCCTAGAGTTGCTCTGTATTGAATAGGTGGTCTACCCTCAAGCTAAATATCCCCAAGTTCTTCAGCTGTGTTTTCTGAAAATAATTTTCTTGTATGTGTAGACTTTTCCAGATCTTCTCTGGATTTGTTCCACTTGCTTGAATGAAATGCCCTAAATTGCACTATATTATGCCTAGATAAAAATGTATTTAGGTACAGCTATTTTTAGCTAGCAATTAAAGTGGGAATAAAACCACTTTTTTTGTTGTTGCCAGTAAGGGTTTCCCTGAAACAAGGTTTAACAGGACTCTCTTTGTCACTCTGTTTCATATTACATTCTCCCTTCCAGACAATAAAAATCAGTTTACATCTTGGATACTATAGTTGAATAATCATAAAATAAAATGTATGATGTCAAGATTAAAAGAAACAAGCTGAAGGCAATCTGGCAATATGATAAAGGACTGGTTTAATTGTGAGAAATGGACAAACAGATAGAAGGGGGACCCCAAGTATGGGTAAACACAGATGAAAGCCCTAGGAATGGAGTTTTTGTTAACTTTTTTTTACTAGACTAAGCCTTAGCTATGACATAGATATTTTTTGGATGATGTTTTCCAGAAAACATGATAGAAAAGTCTTTGTAAATCACTAGCTGATCAAATGACCGCTGTAGAATTATAATTTCCCAGTTACTCCATATAAATTATAACAGAGAATCCAGGTTATTGATGCAATTAACTTCTTATTGTTTCTTGTTCCAGAGGAAATCACTATACTGCACAGAGTCCAGAGGAAAAGTACAAATAATAGGTTTTGTGTCTTCTAGCTAATCTTTTGAGGTGTACCTGCCCATTTCTATGTAGTTTTTGGGCATAGGCTTTCCCTCAGTTTTTGTGAATGTTGGATTTTTTGCAGAATTCCAGGTGAATGAGGCTGCTTCGAAGTCTGGAGGAGCAGTTTGATGCCATCCCAGTGTTCTACTTCTCCCATATCAAGTATCCTCTCTAGTGTATTTGTTGTTTGGAGACCACTTCTACTCTATCAGAGAGCCCTGTTCTCACAATTCTGTGTCTTCTGTTAGCCCTCAGTTTTTGTGAATGTTGGATTTTTTGCAGAATTCCAGGTGAATGAGGCTGCTTCGAAGTCTGGAGGAGCAGTTTGATGCCATCCCAGTGTTCTACTTCTCCCATATCAAGTATCCTCTCTAGTGTATTTGTTGTTTGGAGACCACTTCTACTCTATCAGAGAGCCCTGTTCTCACAATTCTGTGTCTTCTGTTAGATGGGATGCTCCACCACTAAACAACTCTTCTGAGAGGACATTTTTTGGAGTCAGATGGAAACTTAAGAATCAAGAGAGAAAGGGAATTCTCCCTTCTCTGAGACTGAGCACCTGCTGCCACAGGCAGCATATCTTACATGGGCAGTCCTGTTGGACCTCACAGAATATCTATTCCAAGCACAGCAAACCACAAGACCACTTCACAATGTCCTCCAGCATTGTCTGCATTGGACAGCTGAAGCCAAAGGTGAGATGAGCTACAAAAGGTTCTAAACCATTCTACCCATGAGTGCTGGGTCTAGCTACAGGCACATTCCAGTTTGTATCAATGCACATTTCATAAACACTTTCCACAGAATGGAAGCTTTGCTGTGTACGCTGAAAAGGAGCTGTAGAAGACTATGATTGCTTGCCCTGCCTGGAGGCTTGGAAGATCTGGAGCCTAGAACATGATCACGCTTATTATGAAAGTAGCCTGTGCTACAGGCTTCTATTGAATGTCATGATTTATTTTGTGAACCATTCAGTCAGTATGTTTGGTATAATTCTTAAAACCATCATCAGCCAAAAATCACAAGAAGAATTACTTCATTAAGGACTTCTGCTGAGACCAGGGATTATGGTAATAGCAGATCTTTAGTCTATTTTGATTTTGCCCTTACAGCAGATAAATGACCGCTATGACTGCTCTGGTGGTTGTTTACTCAGCAAATGAACTTCATCCCAATTCACTTTATTGTGCTTCAGAATTTATTTGCTCAATGTTGTTTATAGTGTGACTAAGCTGGCCAAGGCTTTTATCATGCTCACACTGAGAATGTTGCAAAGAAAGCTAGAGTGCTCAATGTATAGAGAATGTTCCACTAGAAACTTGATACATACTTATAAGTAAGAAACATAGCACTACTCAAAATTGATGACCTTGTAAACCTATAATTTCTAACCTACACTTTTAATTTTCTCAAAATAAACCTTAAAATCGCAGCTTCTATCTGCTTTTTAGAAGTTTTTGTCGCTGTCAGATGAGTTAGTGTATTCTTATGGCTGAGCATGCTTGCAGGTCCAGGATGACTCCACTGCTTTTCTAATACAACTCTCCATCTCTCTGTGCACAAATCTGAATGATACAAACCTAATAAGTTCTACGCAGCAGGTTGTGCAGGGTTGAATTCTTCAGGCTCTGCTCTTTTGCAAGCCCATACCCACTTGCAGTGACTTTTCCAGTCAGCTGTCATTTGGTAGAAGAGTCAGTCAGTCTGCACAAGGCAGAAAAGAATGTCTGTGCTCTTAAATCCAGTTACAACAATGAATAGCACCAAATTTTCACAGATTCACAGATTCTTTAAGGTTGGAAAATACCTTTGAGATCATGGAGTGTAACCTATGACTTAACACCACCATGTCAACTAGACCATGGCATGAAGTGCCATGTCCAGTTGTTCCTTACACAACTCGGGACAGTAACTCCACCAGCTCCCTGGGCAGTCCATTCCACTGTCTAATCACCCTTTCTTGAAGAACCTCCTCCTAATTTCAACCTAAACCTACCCTGATGCAACTTGAGGGTTTTGCTCCAGTCATCTGGAAAAGCAGCTGCCTTCCTCCCACCAAGTAAGTCATCATTGTCTGAAATGAATGCTTAGAGTTGGCATTTTCAAGGTTCAAACAGAATTTTATACTGGTGTTAGTATAGATGGTTGTTGGCTTAATTAGGGCCATAGATGCCTCTGTTAAGCTGGAGAATATTTGTCAAATAACATAGTCTGAGTCTGGGAGTGTCTGTGCTATTTGACTTTTCACTCATTGAACTCTCATTCTGCTGTAATGATAAACACAGAGCAAATTGGAGCTGATTAGGGAACATGACCTGCAAGAGAAAAACATACAATAAAATACAGCAATTACTGGAAAATGTGGAACCTTTTGGATCAATTTGGTGGCCATTTGGACAGCTGAGCCAGTGTTGGAGCCAGAGGATAGGGGCATGTGCACATTCACAATTAATCATAAGTCAAAACACATGAAGGAGTAAAAATGGATGGGATGTACGTACTGTGGAGATGTACTTACTGTGGAGCTGCATTTTTATGGGCCTCATTAGTCTAAGCAACCTGGTTAGCAGAATGCTATCCCATTGCCACCTCTGTGACTTCTGTTGTCCTTTTTCACAAGAACCACATTTTTCTACGCTCTATGCTTTATGGTTATTTAATATTATGTTTAAGCCTGATATTTGTTGGGGAAAAAACCCCCTGTCAGTGCATGTAATGTTTATTTAATATGTTTATTTAATTAATTAACCCCTGCTCTTCAGTGCTGTATCCATCCTCTGCTTGTGCAGCTGTAGGTGCTGGAGAGGTGAATAAAAACACCAAGCAGACGTTCCCCGGAACTATTCCAATCTCCAGAAGCCTATGACTACTTCACTTGAGGCAGCTGCATAGTCCCCAAATAATAGTTCTTACATGAATGTGTTTAATTGCTTTTAGACTTTTGACATTGTGTTGAAACGAATTTAAGAGGTTTAGTGGATGCTGTGTGAAGAATATCTCCTGTTCACTCAGAACTTGTGACGCGCTGAGTTCCCCTGATAGTCCTCCGTCCCTGTACAGTAGAGAGTTCAGAGAGGCCAAGTCCTGGAACAGAAAAATAACCAAAAAATTGTTTTATACTGATATATACCTCAAGGGCCTTTTTGGAGTGTAAATAAAAACCTAGTTACTTCCTTTGGCCAAATGTGAGAACCTTGAAGGTGTTTGAATCCAGGGACCAGTTTTATTGGTTTGTACACATTTCTAAGGAAAGCACAGTCTCCAAGGCACATTTGTGACACAGGAGCTGAAGGCACTCTGAGTGCTTCCTGTGAATTGCTCTGAGGAGATGTGTTGCATGGTCATTCTCAATTTGGAGGCATGAGGAACAGCCAGTGCAAACCTGTGCTGTGTGTTGGAGATAGTTTCCCTCAAAGCAGTTGAAATAGCAGTCACAGCTGGGGATCATTTCCTTTTCCAAACAAACATCACAACCTGATCTGGCTCCTCAGACACTTTAAAATTCCATTTTCTTCAAAAATTCATCCAAAGCAATATATTAGAGAGAAGATCTTAAAAGCACTATGACTAAAAGGGCTCTAGGGAAACAAGATGATCTGATTAGACATTTTTTTGTCGTTTGCTAATTCTGCAACCCTTTTTCTCATATTTTTAGTACATCCAAATGTAAAGTGTTCATTACTCTATAAATAGCTTGTGAACCAGAGAAGCAGTGTGACAGACTATATATTATATATTATTGGGTTGGTTTGATTTAAGAGATGTGCTCTGCTCTAACTCCTACAGGGTATCCCTGTGTATGTGTAGCCTTTGAGGAAAGGTCTAGCAACTGCCTCTGCCTATCTTATTATCCCTTAAACTACATTTTTTATCCACATGAAGGAATAGGCCCCAGAGGGATGTGACGGGGACTGGCAGGCCAAACATAATTCAATATTCTTTGTTTTATGCTGAACCTGGAATGAATCTATGGAGAGACACCAAGGATGAAAAACAATAGCTGTAAGGTCAATGAGCCTTTGAAAGACAACCATTGCTAAAAAGTATTGCTGAAAACTGTTTGCATCCTTAATGCTCCACTGTCTTTGAGATTGCTGTGAAATGAAGTTCTGATATAGTACCTCTGAACTGATTTTTGTAGCTGATCTCTCAAAACTGTAAGTAGGGATAGTATAATATCCACACAGATCAGAGATCTTCTATCCTTTAGTCAGTCTTAGACCACATAGATGGATCTATTTACTCATAAAAGTGTGTGCTCTCACAATGTGAAAAGGCATTGATTTTCAATGGATTTTAACTTCAATACAAGCATTTTTGAGAATGCTTCCCTTAGTTTTATTGTCTTCTCTAAGACTGTTCAACAACTGGGAATATCTCTGAGCTACCATCTTGTAAACAGCTGCAGTAGTTTTTGGAGCTCATTACCAAGTACTTTTGTGCTACTCAAATTGAGTAAGCCTATGGTGTCTTTTTCTCCCAGCCTGTCTGCCACCAACCTGTCTGTATAATTTACTGCCCTTCTAGAATAGTTTCAGTCTTCAGTCTCCTCCAGATGCTTTCTGCCTTCTTTTCCCATAGTTCCCTTAAAATTTACTACATGAATTCACATTTTCTACAGGTTTATGATTCCAAGAAATAATAAAACGTCTATAGCTTGAAAGAAGCAGAAATTCTGCCATGAAACATTCCCCATGAAGAAAACCTCTTCTAGTGAGTGGTACATACTGCTTCTGCTATAAGGTTAAAAATGAGAAATAAAATCACAAACTCCTTTTTAAAGTGATAGCTTGTTCAAGTATTGTCTTCTGGACAGAATGTTTGCTCAGGTAAAAGTATTACTTTGGGTTTCAGTAACATATCTCAATGTTATCCACTCTGTAAAATAGCCTCTACATATTATACATGCAATTTTAAAACAAGAGATTTGTGTGAACATAAGGGCTGTAATAATGAATGTAGTTCATATTTGGGTACTTCAGTGCCTTTTGTAGAAATGATGCATAGAACTGTATGTGGCAGCCAAGGTGAGACATTTCACTCTCTGCAGCCTGTGAAAGGGGACTGTTAAATAGCATGAGTGTAATTCTTTTTTTGCTGGAAAGAAATAGCTCCTTATATAGCAAATAAGAGAGATGCTGAATCTAGTAGCCTGACAGAGGTGAGGCTGCTGCAGCTTCATACCTTGGATCTAACCAGTAATGAGGCTGAGCATGTATTCCCAGTAGGCACACAGACACAGGTACACATGTATGCAGTACATGTGTCACACAGATAGACACACTCAGCACTTGCAGCAACACAAAATCATCAGTGTCATTAACCTCTTGCCTCCTGTGGCTGATCAGGAAGAAGATCTATTAGTAGGAAATATTTTTGTATGTAGATATGGTGTGGGTGCCCCAGCAGCTGCTGGGGTGTCTGCTCTCCTGTGATGGGCCTGGAAGGAGCTGGGACTGCGTGTTATTTGAGTTCCTTCATCCACCATTGCTCCTCTGTGCCTTTCCATGTCTGTGGATGTGACCTTTTACTTGCATAGGTTGACATGTGTAGCATAAAATTAAAAATTGTCTGCTTTGAAATACTGGACTGCAATGGAGTGAAGTGGTGTTTGAAGAACTCAATAGAAATCCAGGGACAACAGTTCCTGTAGTGTACTCATAGTCAATCTGCAGCTACTGTTAAATGTTAACACTTAGCATGCAGGTGTTATGTCTCCCCTGCTTGATGAAGTGAAAGTACTTGTTTCTGCCTTTGCAAGATTTATGTTTGCTCTGTTTTTCCAGCAGAGAACTGATGTGAGTTCTGAACATCCATTTCTTGCATCCCAACACTTCTGTTTAAAAGGAAGTCCAGGATTCAAAAAACTAAACAGAAAATGCTCCTAAAATGGAATAAATTCTGGGCTTTTGCTCAGCTACTCTAGAAAAAAAGCAAATGTTTGGCAAACTACATGTGCAGTTTTCACCTTTGTGTCTTCCTGTTTCCTGTTCTGGAAGTTGAAGATATGACTATAAACAATAATAATAATAACTGTATTAATAACAGGCGGTGTGGTCTCTGAGTAAATAGCACTGCTCAGGCTGAATGGTGGCAGCCTGAATGCTTTTCCAGCAGAGTGAATCACAGAATCATGGAGTCAGAATGGCCTGGGTTGGAAGGGACCATAAAGATCTTGGCAGCACTTTTCCACTGGTTCCACTCATAAGGCTTTGTGTTTCTTACAGGGGTGAGGGACTTGGAGCTGTTTGGAGACATGAAAATAATAGGCATTTCATTAGATTTCACAGATTTTTTTCACTTCTCTCCAATGGATGGGTGAGACATGAAAGTTTTATGCATGCAGCTGATGTTTGCTCAGACTGAAAAAGATGACTTTCCAGGACCTCTAAGCTTTTGGGCTCAGGAACATGTTCCTAAGCAGTGGAAGGTCATGGCTGACACTGAGCAGCTGGGCCTGTTTTGAAAGTTTGTGGTCTGGGAGCTGTAAGACAAACAGCAGCTCAGCATAGTCCTACTAAAAAATAGAGCATGTTATCCCCAACTTTTGAGCAATTAGGAAAAAGTACCATTGTGTTGAGCATGGATTCTATTAGTTATAGTTTTTAAAAAAGTGTCCAGGAGGCCCTAATTTGTGGGAACTTGTTTTTGGTCTAAAGGAAGAGAATAATGCCATTCATAGTGGTTGCATTATTTATCCCACAATCTTTGCAAAAACAGTGATTGGTTTACACTTGAAGTAACTTCCTTTATGTACAGCTGATATACCAAGTTCAGTTCATGGTGCTGACTGTGCGTTTCAGCTAATTAAGCTTAAAGATTAATTATGGTGAAGTTTAAAGGTTTATTTTGCAATTTTCCTCCTTCTGTTTATAGCTTCATACAAAAACGGCATCCAGAGAATGCTGGTCTTGGAGCTGATTATGAAACTAATGGTCCTGAACTGCACTCACGTAATTTGCCATGTATTTGGCCCCTCTTCTCTCTGTTAAAAATGAGTAATTAGAGCATCTATTGGTTTTCACTTGGATGCTCTAGAATTAGCTGTGATAGAAGTTTTGCAAAGCAGTGTAAGAAGAAGTATATAAAGGTGTGCCAAAAAGACTATGAATAATAGATCTGAAGAAAACCCTGGAAGTGTACAGGTTCCACTATCTGGCTGCGTTAGGCAGAATTCATTTGGCAAATTTGCTATATTTTAGGGAGTATTTATTTCTATTTATCTCTGTACAATTTTTGCTCTGAGGAACCAGAAATCCGCATGCTATTTATCAGCTATTGAATAGGAAATTTGTAATGTTTACTGAAGAAAATAGATAAAAAATACCAGATTCATTATTATATTTTTTAATAAGAACTTGCCAGTTGCTTTGCTGAATGTGGAAGCAAAACCTGGAGAGAAGTAGAGAGCCTTGACAGTTTCTTCTAAACACACCCTGTAAGTGTGAATCTTCAGACTGTCTCCAGTAACAGCCCCAAACCATCAAAGGGCTTCAGAACTGTGTAATTGCGTTCAGGACAGCTATTACAATTTAAAATTTTCTGTATTCTGTACCTTGAATGGTTGGAAAAATTAGGATTGAAGAGTTGAAGATTTAAAAAAAGTTAAAATTTGAGTTCATCACCCCTTCCCAAACCAGGGGCCTGTTTGTTTTTCAGATTTAAGGTTTGTCTTGACAATGAAGAGTCACTAATATTTGTCTAAGGCGATAAAACAAAATGTATTTTCTGGAATGATCTTAAATGCAGAACATCTTAAAAATATTTTTGGAAAGACTAAGTACTTGTAGATAATTTTTCACTTGTTTTCAGGTATAAGTCAATGAGTGCATTTTTTCTTTTCATCTCATTGGGTGATCCCATGTCTTTCTTTCTGTTCTTAAATGCAGCTCTAGCCTAGAATTATAAAAGTTCTTAAGTGGTAGTGTTTTAAATATTAAATATTAAAATAATAATATAATGACCTAAACCAAACAACAATTTACAAGTGGAAAAATAGATACAGCCTCAACTGGTAAGGGATTCCAAAGTAGGGGTTTTCACTTAACCAAATTTTATCACAGATTGTTTGAGGTATTCAAAGGTATTGTATTTTTTTCCCTCTTAAACTGCTGTAACTTAGGCCTAGGCAAGTACAATTAATATTCATATTAAGAAAGGAAGTGTATTTTTTCTGAGGTATGAAGTTAGGTGGTTAGGTGATAAGAATAAACAGGAATATTTGAGAAATTTGCACAACCTGCAGGACAAATCGACAACACAAAGCTGTTTGAAAACATTTTCTTGACTCAATTATGTTTACTGAACAGGAAAATCAAAATCCAACTGAAACCACTGAGAGAGTGGATATTACATGCTTATGCATTCAAAGCTACCTACCATTGTTTCTTGACGAGAGTGTTTTATAAATATGTTATGTAGCTGTTGCAGAAAAATATTAGTGCCTTTTTCTACCACAGCAGGCATCCAAAAGATGTCTGTAAACACTAAAGTACTTTGCATTGGCTGAACTTTCATGACAGAGCAGGTGCTTTTCCAGAATTCATCTTTGCAAGCTGCTTCAAATAGAGGATTCAGGTATAAAATACGTATATAGTAGAGTTGTTCAGGTTGTCTCTGCATGGTCACGTTAACTTTCAAACTAGGCAACAGCAAGTGCATGGGGAACCCAGATAAACAGCAGGGGATCTCCTATACTCTTTGCAGTTTCTCTATTCTCTTTGAGGCTGTGGTTTAGTGATCAGCCTGAATCAGCCTAAGTGGGCATGGATGCCAAAAGTTGACATTCAGGAATGTGGTTCTGGGGTGGGTGAAGGGAAAGGATGTGAAACCATCCCCTAGGCAACTACTGTGCATAGGAGGGTGTGCAGGGTGCTGTAAAATGAATAAGCAGCGCAGCCTGTAAAATTCCATCACAGAATTGGTTGCTGATAATGCAGACACAACGTCATCTTTAGACCATGAATGTTTTGTGTAAGTATTGTAATTTCCATCTCCCCTCTTGCATTTCAAAACTACTAGATATTATTGTATTGACTCCAGAGATAGAACTGATTCACAGCTCTGTTCCACAATATATTGAGTGGAAAAGTGTTACGTCAGTTTCAATCAAAGTTGTAGTAATTTTTTTATTCACCCTTGCAAGTGTGCACTTGTTTTACTTTCAATAGGTTGAGCAGTATATTTGTTCAATATATTATGAATATGATCAGCTAGATATTTCTGACATGAAATAGGTTCTGGAAGAAGTATACCAGTTAATTTCCATAATCCATCTCATATTGCTGTTCTCCTGAAGCAGCTCTCAGATGGGAAACCATCACTTAAGTCATTTGCCCAATCTGGCTATAAATTGGTGGAGGATACACTGCAGAAAATATTCCTTTATTGGCAGACACTTCAATGAGATGACCTCATAATTTTTTCCATCTCCAGTATGGAGGTGTCTAAGATATATTACAATCTTAATAAAAATTCAAGACTATGGGTATTTTTTATGACTTATTTTCACGACAATGACAAAAAAAGGACAACATGAGTAGAAGATAGCTTTATAGTGTCAGGATATTAAAATACGTCAATCCAAGTTTATGGTGAAATTTAAGTAGGAAGCAGCTGAAAATGACGATTTTCTCATCAGTGTTCTTTGCTAGTATATTAAATTAATTAATTCTATTACAGAGAAGCAATGTTTTTCCTATCAATTCAATATATGACTTATAAAGAAAATTGAAGTTTCAGTATTATTTTTGAACATCGTAATTTGATAATCTTCCTGAATCAGATGACAGACAACCACATCCTATATTATGACAAAGGGTTAAAGTAGGAACCAGAGATAACAAAGAGTACAGGCCTGAATAAGAAGATATAGATAAATGTCTTCTCTACCTTGTTCAGAAAAGTAGTTTGTCTACTTTGTGCTTAATAGTTCTTTTATCCTAAGATTTTTAAATGTCAGTAAGAATACATTTTCCATCCTGAAAACCCCCAACATTTAACCTAATGGCTAGATGCCAACTCTCCAACTAACCCTCCCTGGAATACAGAAAAAGATAGGGACAAATTTAGTATCTTGACTGCCTTTTTTTTTTTTTTTTATATATATATTAGCAGACAAAGTAAACCCAAACAGAGTTTCAGAAATGGTGCTATGGCAACAGTAGCTGTTACTGAAAGGTTACTGACATGCTTAGATAAAAGCTCAGGAGCAATAGGAGAAACTAAGGGTGTGAGGAAAACACCTCAGATGGGGAAAGGAGGTTAAAAGGACACTCCTTAGGCATGAGAAGGAAGGCTAAGCAGGACCACAGAGTAGAAGGTTATACCAGAAAATGGAGCAAAAAGACAGAGTGCAGAAGCTAACTGCACAAAATGTTATTTACAATACCATCTATATACTATAGATCCTGCTAAAGATGTGAAGGTGAAACTTAGCATCGGGAGAACACAGTTGCAGTGTAAAGCCTGATTGTTGTTTTTCAGCACTAATCTGTGAAGGAAGACATGAGCTGTGGGCAAACAAGTGTCTGCTGTGTCCTTGGCTCAACTTTGCTCCTACTGTACATACTAGTCACATGATGAATGGGAATCAGGACTGACCGGCCTTCCTGGAATTCAGAGCTTTTCAGTGGGTGATAGATCAGACCACTGAAACTATCCAGGCTACTGTCTACAGGATGTTGGACCAGTTCCTGAGGTCATAACTTCCCCCCCTTCTGACTTAATCACATTTTCTATTGGTTTTGCCATGCAATGAGGAAATAGTTTTAACTATTTTGCCATACCATTTCTCAAGGGTGATGTCTCGGGTACATTCTTGTTTGCGTTCATGAGCAGATGCCACAGTTACACAATGACAGCAATGGCCACAGTGCTTGTTTGTGTTTGTGTTCTGCAGCTGTGGTCAGCCCTTCTGAGCCTCCTTTAGCCATGACCATCAGATGGCCTCTTCAGGCTTCCTTTAGTGATACCCACTAGATGATCAGGATGCAAATACTCTCCAGTTACATCACAGAACCCATCCCAAACTTACAAAACAGTGACAAATTACATCAAGCATACTATGCACCTAAAATTTTGTAGAATATGTGTTTCTTTGCCTCTGTTGCTCTGTGAGAGTGCTCTACATATTAAATATATGTAGCACATACAGGCAGAAGAAGTCAAGTTGAATATGCATTGTGGCTTGTAGTCATGGTGTCTAGGGAAACACCTATGCCTAATGCTTCTGCCTTTGTTTCTTGGGAGGGGATGTGTGATTGCTTGAAGCTGGGTGGTGATTCTGCACGTGCTCTCCAGAGAAAAACCGTTTGAGAGCTGTGCATTGATTAGAGGATTTTGCCTCTGCTGAGACTCTGAGGTTTGGTCAGATACATGTCAAACAACTGAGAATACTACCAGGGAATATCACATCTTTGGGATCTGTTGGCACACTGGCAATGTCAACGTGGTTGGTGAAAAGGAATTTGAAGCTGGAAGGAGACTCTAGGATCTGTGAAGAATGGTGGAACTGGACAGATGGAATATGGGAGACCCAGGATGTTTGTTATCCAGATGTCTAGAGAGTGTCAGAGACAAATGGGAACATGTGAGACAAAAAAATGCCAGGAACAACAATGCCACTAAAGGAGCTATATATGAGCAACATGGAAGGAAAGGTGAAGGAAGAGGAAGGTAGAAGAGCAGTAGGATACCCAGGACTTCCTTGGGAAAGATAATATACAAGGGTGAGAAGAACATGTGGAGTATGATCCTTATAAAAGCAATGATGAGAAAAAATAACCTCTCTCCACAATGATTGCATTTTCAAATTAAAATATAATTATGTATAATAGATATTATATATTTCTAACTTCCAGGTAAATACTTTAAAGGCCAAAAACATGTACCAGTGAAGTCAATAGCAAAGCTGGAGGTCAAACCAGTCCACAGATGTTACCAACATAGTATGCAACACTGCTAAAGAAGAAAAAAGAGTTTTGTTGTTACATAAATAACCAAAATTGAATCTAGGAAACTCTTAAACTATAGGAAAAATATTCTTCTCACCTTCACCCCTGTACTTTCCATCATCATTCAAATGCCTGTGTCCCTTGAAGACTTCAGGGCTGCCTGTCTATTCATGAATGCCTCATTAGCTATTTATCATAGACATAAGTGTTGGACAAATGTATTTCTTGGACTATGCAGTTTTTGCTTCCATTACATTATTTCCTCACTGTTGGCTGCTGTTCTATGACTTTTTGCTGGTTATAATTTGTTTCAGGTCATAGTGTTCATTGGTTTAATTTTGACAGAAGACCAGGTATTGGAAAGGCAAATAGATATGCTCACTGGCATGGAAGATGGAAGAGACAATTTCATAGCAGCTGCAGAGGAAGAAGTCCCATAGATTCATAGCATAGGAGCTCAGGATATACCAGTGTACATAACTTGTTTCACCTGACACAGCCTGCAGATTTTTGGAATATCTTATAAAATAGCAGGATCTTAAACTTTATCCCTCCTGTTTTTAAGTACTTGATCTTTCAATGCTTATTTTACTAAGAAATGTTTGGAAAATTTCTATGCAAGGACACAGCTATAATATAACATTTGTGGTACCTCAAGACTTGCAAATTTAATTAGTGAACAGATGAAAGAGTGGTTGTTATACAGAACTCAGTGCTTAGGTGAGTTCTAACACGTTATTTTTGTCATTTACAAAGGGAAAGGAATTGCTTGATTTTGCTGTTTTCCAAAACCACTTTCTTGATGTTTCACATTGAAGAAGGAAGAGCATTAGCTTCACAAACTGAAAGTTCAGTTATGGTTTACATCTGATTAGTCCAATGGAAGCAAAACTGTTTTTGCTGGTATGTCATTGTGATGCAGTTGTCCATTGGTAAGGCAGTCTTTTTTGAAGACGTTCTTTGAGGATGCTTAGACTTTTGTCATGGGCTTTCATTGAGTCTATCCTCCTATGAGTGGGATCTTTCATGAAATCTGTCAAGTTTGCTAAGAAGATGGCTTATGACGTGGTAACAGCAACTCTCAGTACTCCCAAATGACTAGTCATTGAAATGAATAGCACTGTACCTTGTGAAAGACTGTTTATATTGTTTTGAACATGGGTGCTAAGTTTTGTCATGTAAGGAATATTCTCCTCGAGTACAACAGAAAGGAGAAAATAATTTTCTGATCTGATAATTTCCCTCGACTTCCTGAGGTAGAGAGACCTACCTGAGATAAGTGAAAGTAATTTCTGAAGTCAGTGTCTGATTAGGTCCTATGTTCTGATGAGCTGGACACTCCCCATACACTCTGGCAATTATTTTTTGTTCATTATATTAAATCCAAATTTTCTATGTTATAGCAAGAGAAAAAAGCTTTGACTCATGAATCAGGAGTAAATAAATGTGCTGAAGGTAGAAGAAATCCACTATGTATTATAAATGACAATTTTCTAGTTGCTTCAAGTTGTTTTTTTTTCATAGTTCAGAGGTAGCTCAGCCTGCCTTGTATTATTAACATACACAGATAGTCTGAAACTTTTTTTTCTGTAAGCCAAAATTTTTTTAGATGAGGAAGAACTGTCCTTGTCTCATGCACAGGCTGAACCCTTTTCCTGTCTCTGCTTTGCTGCCTTTATTGTGGTGAATGGTTAAGATTGCTGCCTGACTACAGCAAACTGTGATTAACCATGGCCTTTTGCTATCAAAGACCCACACACATACTTAAGGGCAACAATACATAATTTGAGGAGTGCTCTGAATGAGTAATGCATATTTGATGACTCTTGTGTTCCTCACAACTCTGAGAATGCTTTAGTTGAACACTCAGAAATTATACCTCATTGTATGAAGCAAGCCCATGGGATTAAATGAAAACTTTGGGAAAGCAAGTGGACCAGTTAATGCCAATAATTACTGGATACAACATAAAAAGTGCTAATAGTAACTTGAAACCTGAATAAAGTAGATTTGTGATATTAGTTGCAAAAATCTGTCTGAACCTTGCTTCAAAAATGTTAAAGCATTTTCCTCATCTCAGTTTTTCTGCAGTACACAGATACACACTGACTGTTGCAGTGTAGGTGGAGAGTCTTCAAAATTGGCTTGTAAATGGTACAGTGACTGTTAATGTAATGTATGAAACAACAGATGTAGGGTATCTGTTCCCAGGAAACATCCCCTTTTTTTTCAGCAACAGTTGGGCTTTTGTGGGCCTCATTCTTTGCTGTCTAAGCCTTCTTTTTCATATAATGCACTGATGTTATTTATGACAGAAAAATTAGCTAAAACAGCCAACATAAAATTTTCCATTTGAGTAGAGGAACCCCAGAATGGAGGGCTCATTAATTCAGTAGGCATCAATCCCATGGGTAATCATTACCAGCATTTTAATGACTGCTTCATGGCAAGGATGATATCACTGAACTAGCTGAATTATTCTGATGGGGTGGGCCAACATTTACCTTTCTTATTTGCTCACAAATTTTATTGAATGAGCATTTTATCTACCTTAATTACCTCAAGATATGTATGAACATAATTGTCTTGATATCTCACCACCACTTACAGATTTTATCTTTCCAGCAAGAGAGTGGGAACAGCCATCATACTAAAGAGGAAAACCAGAAGAAAGAACATGGGTAGATTACATGGCCACAGTCTCATATGATGACCAAATAGGAAATGTTACTTTAATCTCTGCAAATCCACTCAAATAAAAGAGCTGACACAGTATGAGTGAGAACCAACTCAGTCTGTCTAACTAATATCCTGTTTCTGATGATGAATCATATCAGTTGCTTCAAAAGAATATATGGAAAGTTGAAAATAGATTTATAGGTGTGGAAGATTATGCCAGAAAAGTTTCACCTTAATCTCTAGTAGTTACAGATTTGTTTAGCCTTTTAAAATAATTTTGCACATTGATAGCCATGGTAACTCTTAACCTATATAAGTATCTTCTCATGCTTAGAACAGGAATATGAACAATTAATGAGAGAATCCTGAAGTTGAATGGAAGACCTCGACTTCCCCCAATCTTATGGAAAATATCAATGGCATCCCTTTTAATTTGCAGACATTTCCCATTACACACTAATTTAAAAATGACTAATGTATAACCGTCTGCCATTTAAAGAAATGTAGCTATTTGCAACTTTACCTTTCTGAGTTTATGCATTTCTCTTGCATGTAAATAATCAGGCTTAGGTGAGACCAGAGCCCAGGGACATACATGGGTGCATGCACATCCATACCTTTCTCTGAAGATTAAATTTGCTGCTCTTCCTGTAGAAACTGAAAAACATCTGCTGAATATTTTCTACTTAAAGAGAAATGAATGATGAGTGGTTTAACCTTTGCTTTTTCAGTCATTAAATGATGTTGATTCTGCATAGTGTTGTAACATTAAACCATGCTCTTTCTTTTGTGTGATTTTTATATTGATTTAATATCCAATATAAGAAATATTATAAAATTAATTATGATCCTTGAATTGCTTCCTTCATTGCATTGAGTTGTTGAGATAAAGACTAGAATAATCTAACCATAGGGGAAAGTATTGCAAAATAGAAAATCAGAGATAGACTACTGAGAAATTTGAGATTTTGTTTAGATTTGAGAAACCTGCCTCGAAATACCATCAGTCTAATGATTTACTATTTGCATATCCCTTTTCTAAGGAGGCTGTGACATCTTTACCTCTGGGCAACAGCTTCTGGGAAAGGTGAGGCCAACACAATTACATTTTGTGACAGATGCCTGTTAATTCCTGTCCACAAGTTACCAGCATACGTCTGCACTATCTGCACTGGCATGCACAGTGCCTTATTTTGCTCCCCTAAGGGCTTATTGTTCTTCCATCATGATGAGCAATTCTGACAAGTGAGGGCTGAGTGAACAGGTACCTTGCAAGTGGTACTGAACTGGAAACTCCCTGAGATTAGAAGAACCAGTGACAGGACTAGGCATAATAATGGTAGGATTTCACTTTTTCAGACCAGTGAAAAAATAAACTGTCTGCACGAGCCACATGCCTCATTCTCCTATTCTTTGCTCTGGATCTCCTGAGCTGCACTGGAGTATGGAAGCACTGACAATCCAGCCCATGGTCCTTCCTCACGTGAAACAGGAGCAGAAACAAGATCAAGAAGCCTCCCTAGTCCCTGTCCTGCCTCACATATGGACTGTATGCACTTCTGTCTTTTGAACAATACAAAGTTGATTATTTAAATACACAGCCAAAGCCTGCACCTCAGGGATCTTTGACTTCATGAGAAGTCCTGATTTTTTGCTCTTTCTGCAGTCTGAAAGGAACTAAAATGTCTTGCAAATCCATTCCCCTCTGTAGAGACGGGAAGCAAATAAACTTTCCGATTTATGACAGAAGATTACGCCAACGCTGACATTTTGCTGTAGATAAGACAGAACTCTGTCAGGAGCTGAGCAGCATTCAAGCCAATGATGTCTGCCAAGAGGAGGATACAATTAGGAAAGTCTCTGATGAGCACTCTCTTTATCATGAAATGCTTTAAATGGTGCTGACCATGAAATGAAAGTGAAGTCTAATGGGGAAGCAAGACCAATAATGAGTCTCCAGCCCAGGCAAAGACTAAGAGAGTCTCTGTCTTCCCTGACAGAGAACCAGTAACTGGGACAGACAGAGGTGAGCAAAAGGATTGTAATAGTGGTGTGGGGCAGCTGAGGCAGGATGCCAGATCTGTGCAAAAACAATGAAATGTGTATAAAAAAGAAACAAAAGGTGGGGATAGCAGACCATAGAAAACCCTAAACTAGGAGACAGAGTGTGTATAAGGATGCTCAGGAAGGATTTGGAAGTGGCAGAAGTATTAAATCTTTAACAAAGGCCTGTTACCTTTCAGCTGACAAGTTTTGTACTGTTAGATATGGGTCCCAAAATAATGAACTAAAATGGTCTTTAGGCAATTTAATTAAAATTTTCTGCTCTACTGAGACTTTGTCTTTTTATGTCTGTCCAGCAATTGCATCTTCTCTCCCAGCTCAATGATGTGTGGTATAATATATAAATTAGGTTTTAATTTGAATATATTTCTGTCAAAGAAAGTCCCAGTATGGATAATATATATTCTTAAAAAGTAATTATTTGGTACATTCATGGGTTTAGGAAAATGGAAACTGCTGACTTTTAAAACAACCCTTCAAGGTGAAGGTGAATACAATACTGCTTATAAAAAGGTCTCCTATTAAATTAATATTTAAGACACTAGAAAGAAATTAAAGGTTCAATCCTTTAAGTCAATATGATAATTTATAGCATGTACTATGGCATTTTGCTGAACTGAGCTGCACAGCTTAACAGTCAGCATCTTGAAGTAGTTGCCTAGGAAACTAAGAATAGCTATAATTCAAAAAATGAATTATTTTAGTTTTATTTTACCTTATGCAAGAAAGTTCTCTTTTGGGGTCTGTTAACATTTGAGCTGATACCTTCAATGTTTTTTTGTGCTTTGTTTCTGCTTTTTACATAGAATAAATTGTAAAAAGTGAAATTGAAGAGAAAACTACTATTCTGAGCAGTTTATCTTGATGTACTGTAATCTACAGCACAAGACAGTGATAGAAAAACTTCTCATTTCATGGATTAAATGCCTATTTCTTGGTTACTCTAAAAGATGTACAGTTGGCAGTTCCTCTCTGTATGCTGCCAGCAGCAGGGTTCTGGTGCTGTGCAGCCTTCTGAATAGTTCTCCTGAGCTGGTCCCACATTCCTTGCACACCAATGCCTCTTGCTTCCTGGACTCTGTATAAATATCCGAGATTCCCATCCACCTTCATTGTTCCTTCAGTATTCACTCGGATGATGGCTTCAGACCCCACCCAAAGACCTTGACTTTTCCCATAGTTCACCTTTCTACAATCACTGGGTCAAGGTTTCTTACCAATGGTGGTAGAATTTCATGCTGTCAAAGGTAAAGTGAATGCATGAAGCACCATGCTCTGTGAGCCATTCATGGTGTTCAGACCTGGTAAACTCTTTGGGCTATCAAGTATTAGTGGGCCTGATTTTGTGTCTGCCTGCACATTCTGAGACTCACACTGTCAGTGTTCCATGACACTGACAAAAACAAAGGTTTTGGTGGAACTAGTGCCCAACAAAGCAGTACATTCCTCCCATCAAATTCATCTTCATGATGGTTGAGTTCCCTGCTGTATAACTAAGGCATTAAAAAAATGGGGGCATTTGGGGCAAGTCGCTCTGCTTTTACTGCTGAGCTGCTGCCCATGGAGATAACACTTCAAATGTAAATCCCAAAGAGTCCCTTGCAATCAAGCTGATAATTCTTCTGTTTCTCTAGCTATGTTTTTATCCAGTTGTAAGTAAGTCTTCAAAATATGTCACCAAAACTTCAACTACTTCTCATACTGAATCAGGGGAAGTCTTTCTTTTGGCCTTAATTGATTTTATATCTGATCTTTAAAGCACATAAGTGGTTTGTTAACTTGAAGAATGTTTCCATTTCTAAGCAAGATTGATTTTGACAGGTCTTGTGTAAAGTAGCCTCTGTAACAATAAACTGTCAGCCGTTATGGTGCTGTGAATCAAATCTTCTGCTGAAGAACTGAAGGTTTGCCCTTTTAAAAGGTTATATTCTTGCATAGTTCAGAGTTTTTCTTTATCTTTTTTTTTTCCAGAAAATTACTTCACTTGCCTAACTGTCAAAGCTTTAATATATGGGCCACAAAATGGAGACATTTTCCAAATTCATTAGCCTAAAGCAGAAATAAAATATCTTTGCCATAATAGCATTTCCCAATGTAGCCATATTTCAATATATCTCAAAGCATGAACAGTGTTCAAAAGTTGTGGGTTTTTTTTTTCCTTTTCAGTGCTGAGAAAAAGTATAGCTAAGAATGTCACATAAAACACACAGTATTATTTCTCTGTCTCAGTGATTTAATTTTTACTGGTTTATATTCAGGTGAACCAAATACCCTCAAAACATTTAGCAAGAAAAGATCTAATATATGTGTGATACACTGCAAAATTATTTTTCAAAATTAGTGTGTGTTTTATAAACAACATTATTAACATAGAAATTCAGCTTATTTACTCCTAGTAGTTCTTTTAGGAGTTGTTATACATAAGATGCAGAAAGGCCTAAATTAGTGCAAACTCATCTG
Source organism: Acanthisitta chloris (assembly GCF_000695815.1). Classification (NCBI taxonomy): domain Eukaryota; kingdom Metazoa; phylum Chordata; class Aves; order Passeriformes; family Acanthisittidae; genus Acanthisitta; species Acanthisitta chloris. Next base: position 114,674 of record NW_008664375.1, on the reverse strand, counting down.
AGATACCTTTATTTCTGAAATTAAATAATGCATGTCATCTCTCTTTGTGTCTTTTTTTTTTTCAACTGCATGAGCAGCTAAGCTGCACTGTGAATTTCCAAGTTTCTGTCTAAAAAAATCCTAGTAAGAACATCACATTTTAAAAGAGGTGAAATTTTAAGATAGATTTAAAAAATGCTAAAATAGAAAATTAAAATCTTTAGCTTTTCATTTTCCTTTGCTTTTTTTTTTTTCTTTCTATGGCACATTTATACAGTAAAAATCATTCTAAAGAAAATGTTTCTGGATAAATCAAAGTTACACAGCAACAGAAATGATGTCTATTCTAGTGACTGGGACAAAGTTCTTAGTTTATTCCTCAGGTGAAAAGATAGCTCTGTTGAGCTGCAGTAATCAGACCAGTGGGGCATCCACAGAGCTACCTCAAGTAGACTTTGGCAGGTCTTAATGAATTTTGTAGTTGTTGCTGAAAGTCATCATGTGTTCTATTGCAGAATAATACATGGTTAAAATACAAGGCAGTTATAGTGATTCATGTTTGGGAAAACTGGGCTCATGGGAAGTAGAATTGGCTATTCAGGTATTACAAATCCCTCTGACTGTACATATGTCAATACTGATTTATGCTCTACAAGGACTTGATAATCTCAGTTTATAAGAAAATAGTTCCCTAAAGATGTGATCCAAAGACTAATGAAGTCATTGGAAGGTTTTCCATTAATTTCAGTGACTTTTAGATCAGTCTGCAAGCATTTAATGCTAATCTATTTTAAAAAATAATATACAGGTAACCTTGGAAGCACGTCCAAACACATATATATTTTTAAAAAGAAGTATCCAAAACATTAAACTTCAAATAAAACTTCAAACGAGAAGCAGATTTAGTATCTTTAGCAACTGTAGGCAATGAATTCCACAGATTATCACTGGTTTTACAGGCTGTGCTTTGCAATCCCACTATACCTTTCTCTAGTTTTATCTCCACTGTCAGCACACGTGAAAACACACAGCAGTATACCATAGTATGATTACAATGCAGAGAGAAGGGTCTAGACAATTAAAGAGATAAATTTTGACTGGTTGTCCAGCTGAATCTATTGTGTTCTGTCCCATTTCCATTTTTTCCCAGTGGAGGGCCAAAGTGTCAAGCCTCGAAGGAATAAATGTGTTTATGAGATGTTTGATGTACTTCGTATACAGCCACATACAAAACAGAGGAACTGGGGCAAATGTTTATTGGAGGACAGGAAGAGAGACACCATCCATTTCAGCAAAAGTACCTTGTGCCAGAACAGGTTGCTTGCGGAACTGTAGCATAAAATAAGACATAGATATAGACAGTGACCTCATGAATAAAAAACCAAGTTGTTGGGTCTTGGAGCATGTAGTTCTAAAAAACATAAGAGCACTCTTGCCATTGGAATTCAGACATCTATTTCTGCCATATTTGGGGCCTTTTAGTTCTCACTTCTTTTTTTTTTTCCCCACTGATGAGTGTCATTTAGGTAACATTTCTATGAAATCAACCACCTTGGCTATTAGTAAAGAATAACACTTTGTAATAAAAATGATCCTCTGACCATTTGGAAAAGTTATGCTTATTAGTATTGCAAAACATCACAATGCAGGAAAAACCTTTTTTCTCACACAGCCAATCACATATGAAGAGTGAAATGGAAATAGAACTGCTAGTACCCAATTTATAAAGTCATAAAAATTATGACTTAATTATAAAAAAATGAGCTAACTGAAAATGATGGACAAATTTTCTAGTCTTTGCCCAGCATAAAAGGAGAACCTATATGTATAAAACTATTATAATAGTGATTCAAAGAAAAAAAAAGAAGAAATTTGAGTTTTAAAGAGACACTGGTTTTGAGTTATTAGATATTCAGGGCCAATTTCAAACACCATGGAATAAAATTTAACCTTGTGGAGGTTACATATTTTTAAGAAAGCAGGAACATTCTCACCTCACATAATTATTTCTACTACCAATAAATAATGTCTTCTGGTTTAGATAAAGACAAATCTACTGTGGTTATTTTAATTTGGTTCATTTACACTTTCAATGCTTTCAAACTGCCATTATTTTGAAATAAAGACCTATGGAGTTAGGATAGGAAATTGGTACAGCTTAAGCTTCTATAAAAAAGTACTCTTACTATACCAAGCAATGTGTTTAGCTATGCTGAAGTCAATATGGTCTTTTGGCAACAATTACTTCTTGTTCTGTAAACAAATTAACATTTTCAAAGGACCTTTACTCTCCTGCTGGAGGGCAGTTCTGCTCCTGGCACTTACCCTCCTTTACATTCTTGTTTGGTGATATTCAGGAGAAAGGTTATGCTGCTGAATCAGAAAATGAAGTGGGAAGTCATTCCTGAGGTAAAGTGCATGGCAAATGGTAGGAGAAGACACCAAGGATATTACTGTGGCAGGACAGAGTACTCTGTCACTTCCCCGAAGGTACCACTAGCTCTTCTCTTTCCATTTGTGTCTTGAAGGTTGCCTTTTTTTTTCTTACTGTTTCCCATCCTATTCCTGTTTTTACCCCTTCACCCCCAATACCCATCTGTCTTTTACTGAAAACAGAAAAAGTTGCCACCTCAGTAAATTTATTGAGATGTGGATGCAGAATCCAGCAACTTTCTTGCAAATCTTTCCATGGACATGTCTGGCTTTGGAAGAGGTTCTTGATACAATCCGAAAAAAATAATCTTCTAACCTTTTAGCCTTTCTGCTGTAGCATGGAAATATGCCTTTTTCTTTTTCTTGATCTCCCATGACTATTGTTTCTGATGATGAATCCTTCTGTCTTTAACTTACATGGAAGAATTCCATAAAATTCAGATGTAGCATGTAACTAGTGCTTTGCAGTGTTTAATTGTCACATATCTCAGCAATTATTGTAAGAAAGTAGATGGAATGGTACGAAGCAGCAATGGATTTTTTTCTCCTGTTTGGAAAATGAAAATCATCAGCTATAATTTTGTTATGCTTATTTTTCCGGTTTCAGATGGCTCTGAGTTATTGGTAAAATTATATACAGCTTTAGGCAAAATAAGCTATATTCCCAATTGCCTTCTGCTATTGAAAGCTTTGTCTTGATTTAATACTCAACATTGTCATAATAAATAGCTGAAACAAAGTTGGTTTTTTTTACTTCTTTACCAGCATATGAGTAGCATTCATTTCAGCTAAGAGCCCTTTCAATGTAGTTCTCATTGTGTATCAAAGACATTGTTACAAAATTATGACTTTGGGTCAGGTTTAAATAAGATATTTAGTACAGGAAAGTCAGTCATGATCAAGTGAACGTGTAGATTATATTATCAGGGAAACATATTCTGAAATATTTGATTTTTCAGCTTGCAATTATTTAATGTTTTCAAAATTTTCAGTGCTTTATGAAAATTAAAAACGTGTATGGAAGTTTTGGTCACAAAAACATTATTCCAAAAGTTGTAAAAATGAAGCTGAATTAGTAATAAATTACTCAAACCCATCTGGGGGCCTGAGTTATACTGTCTGTTTCTTGGCTTTAGGGGGCTATTCTTGCTGGAGTGTGTCATAGTTTCTGTTGGAAGGTATAAAAAACCTGACCAGATGATGTCAGCACAGACAAGGTGGCTCCTGGCAGCAGATATTAAATAATGGCTGGCCTCAGACACTGTGAAATGCATTTGGCTAGTGGCTGCAAGCTGTACTGTGTGACCTCTCCTTCTAGGTGCTTCAGCCCCAGCCAGCAGAATCCCTGGCACAGGGATGTGAGCACGAGCTTGGAAACATGTCCCTATTTCAGGCAGCAGCACAGAGGCAGCTCCTCACCCACTGCTGGCTCTGCCTCGATCTCCTCTGGCAGGAACCCCCCCTGAAGGTTGTTTCCTGAGTTGGTGAACATTTTCCTCTGGAAAGAGCAAAACGCATTAAAATAGGGGTTCCCAAAGTTTTGTTTCTGGAGGCTGTGTGATAGCTGGGAAAACCATAATAGAAGTCAACCACTCTCCAATAACTAAAGGCTTCTCCATTCCCTTTGTCCTCTGCTTCAGACCCCGAGAGCTGTAGAATGCTGAAAAAATTACCCTTATTTTACTGAGCTGGTTTGGAATATGAGATACAATTGCTAGTTACTTGGACTGGTGTTGCTCCCTTATTTGAATTTTCCAGAGAATGATGTGCATGCCATCAGGAAGGCATTCCTTTCTGGTTCCTTGCTTCTCCTTGCCTCATTCACCTCCAGAGCACTTTTTGGCACATGGGATTTACTGTTGCTGCTACTTGGCCTGGAATAACAGCCTCTGCCCCATTGACTTCTTTCTCCACCACAAAGATCTTGCTTAAACTGGGGGCTGCATTCTAGAAAATGGTAGCATTTTCCAGTTAAAGCACATGTTTTCTTCCTGTATGAAGAATGCCTTTATACTTCCTCAGAAGATGGGTTCCAAATAGCATTCCTATGCCACTCCTCTTGACCCCCTTGCTGATTTAGTGTTGTTAGTTGCACAGTAGTTAGTCATTTGCCATTAATATTCTTCAGTGACTTTGACAGGGCACCATATTCTACAGCCCCCACTCTCAAAGGGAGGACTTTTTCCAGCTGTTCAGGTAATATAAAAAGGTGTTTTTGAAAAGCAATGGAAGCCTTCATCTACAGCACTCAGTCTTAACTGACAGACATGTACTGTCTGATAAAGGAAGAGCATTCAAGGGCTCTGGTGACTTAGAATCTGCTGGTAGGTGATTTGTGGTGTTATTCCTCCACTTGTCTTTCCCACAATGGTAGGTAATCCCATTTAAAATGCCCAGTGCTTCTTCTTTTCACATGAAAAAAGTCCTCTGTGCTAGGTACAAGCAAACTCTGATTCTCTCTTCTTTATTTCCATTGGCTTGAAAAGACTAGTACTTTGTCTTTCTGTTTTGCTTAGGATCATAAGCAATCCTCTCTGTGACTGATCCAGCTTCTGTGTTGATCTCACACTCTTTTCTAGCTAACAGACCAGTACATCTTTGCTGTCTGGTCTGGTTGCTTTGCTGAATGTTACAGGTTTGTGATTCACTATTGTATTCCAATAACTTTTTGACCTGCTTTAGCAATGAGGTAGTTTTGTCCTAGGCTATTCTGTACTGTCACGTCCCACACACAAATTTTTTTATGGCTGGATGCCTGAGATGATTTTCTAAATCTCTGCAAGCTTTTCCAAGTTCTCATTTCTATACATGTATTTTGGTACAAGAAAATAGGGCAGAGGTAAATTCTAGCTTGTCTCTATTCCCTGGTTCTTCTATCTAGTAGAAAGGACTTAGTGACCATTCTTTCTAAGGTTTCTTCCTAAGCTGAGCATTTACCTGGATATTCTGAATTGCCTCCTGGCAAAAGTCACAGAATTTTGGTACTGCCCATGGATGTACTGCACACATATAACCAGGAAGCACATAAATTATGCTACAGTGTTTAAGACACACCAAACTCTGTATTTTGATAGAATAATGAAGAAAGAGTTAGAGGAACCAGACCACAACTTCTCAGAGAGAGTCAAACTTGGAGTACAAATAGAACTTCTTGAATTGCTTGGGGAGTTGATAAAATAGTAGTAATAGATGCATTTGGACAGAAAGACAGTTGTTAATATGCTCTTATTTTCTGGCAACAGGAGTGTGGGAGCTGAAGTCAATGTAATTTCACTCTATCTGTGTTCAGGAAAAGAACAAAAGAATCTGATTTTTATTGTTAAGCTGGCGGTACAGAGACTAACAGTTTCTGAGTTCTGGAAAGCCAGACATTCTTCTTAACTGAAGAATATTTAAACAAGACAGCTTGAACTCTGCTTTAGGCCCAGGAGTGTAAATCTGGAATAAGTTCACTGGTTTTGATGAGGATACTTTGGATTTACACCAGTAACTGAGAATAGAACTTGGCCCTGTATCTTATTCTTCTGGTGGTAGTGAAAAATATGATCCCAATACAAGACATGCAAGTGGTCACAGGAGTATTCTCATACTGGTTCTATGCTTCAATTTTAGCTGCAGGATTTCAGACTGTGTAACAAAATCCAACTTATACAAGAGCACCTTTAAGCAACCTGGTAAAGAAGATCTATAGGAGGAGTAGCAGTCTAAAGTTTGCATGGTTCGTAGAGCTTTCCTGTATGGGCCTGTCTTGCCTCATGAGGGGAGATTAAGAAAATATTGTTGTGTTTTACTTTTTTATTTGTCTAAGTTTATGAGTAGAACAAAAAAAAATAGATTTAAGCAGTAGCTGTTTAGAAAAATGCTGTGTAGTGTTGGAGGAACTGAAGAAGCCTGAACAGCTTGTGTTGTAATGCTTTTACAGAAATGCCAGCTATGGAGTATATCATTATAGCCACTGGTATTATCAACTTTTGAACTGCATCGTCATTCCTTCTAGCCCCAAATCATTTCATTGCAAATATGTAGTTTGTAGGTGAAAATATTGCAAACACAGTAAAGCTGCCTAAACCTCATGTGTTGTTCTGACACTATCTTCTCTTTTATGACAACATGTATGAAAAACCTTATAGACATGAAACTAGAACCAGTTCAAGCCTTCAAACATTTTACTTATTTCTTTCAGATAGTATTCCATATCCTTCTGTGACTTTCCAGTTGTTTGGATGCTAGAATGCAAAAGCTTCCTGTGCCACACTTCTTGGCATGATAAATCCACAGATACTGTGCTTTAAAATGATACACAGATGGGAAAGTTTCTAACAGGCATCAAAGCTATTAGATTTGTATGGCTTTGCCTATTGTTTGGTAATCACTGAGAGGGAGTGGATCCCTCTGTGACCTGCCTAATTGTAACGAAAATTACAGAGTATTAAAAACAAATGGGAAGATGGAAAAGAAAGTCGCAGTAGGATTTTAAAAGAAGTTTTCAATCTCATGGACATGCATTGTCACTTGAGTGCCTAACTGCCTCAGGCTCCATTGGAAGTCCCATCATGAGAGCTGGAAAAAACAAAACACCAGCTAACTCATGCCTCTCAGCTTAAGAAACCAAGGAGCTAGTCACAGTCTAAATAGAGCATGATTTGAGGCTATGCTATGCTTCTGTCACTGGCTTTAATTGGACAAGCATGTTCATGTGCTTTGATTTTTCCTAGAGACAGAAAAGAATCAATAGAAGTGTCATTAAGCAGCATATTTTGCTCTTTATTCACTCTGATAATCTGTCTCCTTAGCTGGAAACTGCTGCCAGTGTACTTAAAATGTAACATCTTATTCATACATTCCCTTAAACTCAATGAGATGATGTTCTTTAAAGTTTAAAGGAATGATACCAGAAAACACAAACACTTTTGGTGCTGAACATTCATGAAACACAGTGTCTCTGGCTTTTCTCCCTTTTCTAAATACTGAACAGTTGAAACCAGGAGGGTTCCAGTCCAGTAATATACTTAAGGTTTGCATAATAGTTGAGGGCTTTGAATGGCCTTGTGAAATCCATCAAACCACTTTTGAAATGAAAATAATTAGATAATGCTTTCAGATACATTCTAACCTAGTTTACTCCAAATAGTCTTCAATTTTTTTTACTGTTTTGTGCTTCTTTTAGACTTTCTTTTCCATTGTTCTCTCATAAGAAACTGGGATAAACTCATAAGAAACTGGATTGACTTCACTAGCCTGGGCTTCTTTTGAAGCAGAGAACCATGCCTCAGTGCTGTCAAAGAAGTGTCTAAGCATGTCTGGTTGGACATAATGAACAGGACTTTTATTGGTGTCATGAAAGATGATATATTTAGTTGTGTCTACTTTCTAAGTGTACGTTCAGTCGCACAGATAGCATATCTGTTTTAGATGACATTTCTTGAGAACAAAGTTCATTGCTTTTCTGGATTCTGCTTACATTTTTGGGCGATTTTACCACATGGGGCTGTTGGACATACTTAATGCCTACTGAACTACCAGCACAGCACAGTTACAGTAAAATAGTTACAACTTCCTGGGTAATCAAAGTGTCACATGGGTGAAACCATATCCACAAATAAGCTCAACATGAAAGTCTGGTGTTATCTTTCTTTTGATCTGTTCGTAGAAACACAAAGTAGATCCATGTATTACCCAGACATTAATATTTTCTTTTTATGATATCAATGATTCAGGGAACATCAAGAATTTTTATCAGTGGTAGCTATGTTCTCCTCATGGTAAGGCAGAAATATTACTAGGAATTGACAAAGTTCTTATTTACCTTCCTTGATCCTTCTGTAATAAATGACACCAGACTGAAAGGTTTTATCACTGCTATGCTGATTGCTAGCTGTAGGGCTGCACACTAAGAAATCTGAGATAAGGGAAAACTGTAGTTCCAATTTTCTCCATAACATTTAACACAAATAATGTTCTATGTGCTCACACTGTAGCTCATTGCTTATTGGATATGTGGCTCAGACTGTAGCTCAAGTAATTATATTGTTTTCTTGCTTATTGAATATGTGTTTATTCAATGTTTTTTTTTCTAACAGTATAGATATTAAACACCACATTGGGTAGCAGTTAGTGGGGGAACTAGTAGCACTGCTTGCAGTACAAGTTTCAATATGTCTGTATTCAGTTAAAGACTAGTGGATTCAGAATATATTCACCAGTACTATCTACACATCTATACACAATACTACTCCTTAACATGTAAGTATTGATGACCCTTCTCCAAAATTCTTCTTCAGCTAGAGGTTTGTCTCATTAGCCTGACCAGCTGCCATTAAAACAGGAGGGCAGAATACTTCAAATACTTCAAATATGGAGTATTTCAGAATGCTCCATATTCTGAAAGCAAAAAAATAGGATATAGTAAGGGTAGGGTAAATACTTTCTTTTCTTGTCAGAGGTTCCACTGGTACAGAATGTTATTGGCAAGCTGATAGTAAGGAGCAAGACACAAATCATACTAAATGCTTTTGTTTAGAAAAAGACGTCCAAGAAGGGAAAACTAAGTTTAGGTATGGTGAATCGGCTTCCTTAGAAGACTGTCTAGCCAGTTACTTTTAATTTTAAAAGATTTGTAACAGTCTTAGTGGAAGGCATTTTGGAAATTCAGTAATGAAACAAAGTAACATTAAAAAGACTGAGTAGCACATGTAATTGAGCATACTTAATTAGTTTTACTGCTTATTTCCCAAGATTTATAATGGTCTAGAGAGACAGATGAACCCCCTGAAACTACAGAATTATATAAATGGTCAGGCAATTAATAAGCCTTAAAATGTAGATCTACTCCTATAGAAAAAGTCACATCACTTCTGAGTTGGTATTGATGGCATCTCAAGCACCGACTTAGGAAGAGCATTTTTGATGTCTCATTGCTGGAAAATGTTTTCAATTTGAAAGTCCAAATTTGTTGTCTTTCACATGGCACAGCTAGCATCAGTCAGTATGCTGAAATCCATGGTTTGCCATGAGACTATTTGACTGCATTGGGAGCATGAAAAAGCTGTGTGATTAAATCTTTGCCCTCTGTCAGATAAGTCTTTCAGGAGCAGTTTTGGCATTACATCAGCAAAGCCTAGGCTGACAGTCATGACCAGGCTAGTAGGAGGCTTTTCTTCTTCCTTCTTTCTTCTCTTCTTTACTGTTGCATGTGTAGCTTCAGTGATTCATCCATCTCTTCTTCTGTCTCCCAAACAATCAAGGCAAAACAAAGAAAAGAAACAAAACTTGTGACACATGTAATAAGAAGGCTGGTTGGACTTTTAACCTCATTTATTTGTATTCACTTGGTGCAGGAATTGTCTCCAACCCAAGTTAGTACAAGATGCAACCCTGGAGGGGGCCTTTGGGAATGACTGCCATCAATCCTAAAATAACAAGTGCTGAGTTTGGTCCAGAATGGTGTGTTTGCAGAGCACATGTACTGAAAAGTCTCAGTTTCCAAACTTACTGCGGTTAACAGACTGAAAAGGAAAATCTTTCCATATCTTTGCCATAGGACTAAACACAAATTTCTAAATGCCTTTCAGTAGAACTCGTAGGCAAATTTCATAGTTCTTGAGATATCATACAACAAAGCTGAGCTATGCTACAACTTCAAATGTTCAGCTGCATTTCTATATAGATCTGACAAATCCCCAATTGCTTGATGGTCTGAACTGGTTTCTGACATCTGATTTGTTCTTGAAGATGTATATAGGTTTGATCAGTATAGAAATTCCTTAACAGATTTTGTATTTTAAATTGAATATACCAATATATAAAAGTTGCTATATAGCACAGACTAAAAGCTGTTGCACAACTTAGATAATTTTTCTGAATCTTTCCTGCAACTTGCATTTCTTCTCTTAATTCTTCCCTTTCGAGTTTTCTGAATGCCTCACTGATTTTGTAACTACTGCATCCAACTGTGACAAGTCATGCCACTCTCAGACAGCAGTAACTGGTAAATAAAGCTACCCCTTGTCACCCAGGACTTAGCACAGTAAACAGTGCAAGGTGTGAGGTGCAGCCCCTTTCCTGACAGGGAGCAGCTGAAGTCACAACCACAATGACTCGCTAACAACCACTGTAGGCCTTGCAAGGGTGGTTGCATGAGACAAACTCTTACAGGGGTGTGAGACCCACTGCTGAATGTCAAAGATGAGTGTTTGAACCTCAGTCCTTGTCTGTGGTGCCACATGGGACCTTCTGGCTCTGTGTTCTCCAATTCTGCCTCCTACTGCATCTGTATTTTCCAGCTTGATCCTTTGTCTTTTGTTGTGCTCTCAGTTTCAGTTGCTGTTTCTGTTGATTTGAATGCAGTCAGCAGGGTTTATGACAGCTTTATATGAGCCCTGAGAGATAGTTTTGTTGGTGTGAATAATTCTTACTCTAAGTCTCCTAATTGCTGCTAATATTTGTTTTGTTTTCATAAAAGCTCTAAGCCAGATTTTCCATAAGGAGTTTACCAATAATGCCACATACCCTAAAGAGTTCATGTGCATGTTCTCCTGCTGTGTCAACTTTTTAGTCATACTTGGTAAGCAGATCTTGTCTGGGACAAGTGTGGCCTGAAAGATGACATGTGGTGCACTGATGCTCATCTGGACTTCAGGAAAATGCATGCCCAGTTGAAGTCAGTCCCATATCTGTGCCTGCTGGTGGTATCAGGTTCCTCTCACACACTGTCTTCTCTGTGTGAGCAGCCAAAGCCAAACTGCTTCAAGGCACAGGCCAGATTACGACAGCGCTGCTTAATTTCCTATCCAGCATTTAGCTCCCCACATTTTCCTTGTGGATTGCTCCAAACTGCCAGTCCAGCCACGTGATTCAATGTGCAGCCAACTGGCCAGACTACACTCAGGACCTGCTCAATATTTGGAAAGAAGTACACAAGCTGCCTGATTTCAGCTGAAATAATGGAATATCCATAAATACAACGTGATTTTTTTAAGAGATTGAGCAGCTAGTCATTTGTCAGATTGGTTACCAATAATTTTAGTCTATCCATCAAACAAATTAAAAGGCTTTTACAAAGGCAAATCAGAAAACAAGATAGTGGAAAACTCTATTAAGCACTTTGCTCATAGTCCAAAACCCGAGGTTTGCCTCTCATCATTCAGTTTCTCAGCAGAAAATTTGGACATAAAGGACATGAGTATGAACTGGTTGCAGGATAGCATGCATGTATTTCCACAAAGATGTCTCTCCAATTATATAGTGAGGCTTAGGTCCTCATTCTCCCTCTAGCATTTCTGTCTGACCTTTTGTACCCCAGTGACTCGGGCAGTTTAGACAAGTGCAGCCTTGTGCCAGAAGGAAAAGCAGAAGTAGGAAACAACCTCCAGCATTCCAAGGGATGTAGAATCACTCAGTTTTGCTGCCTGATTTACTCTTGTTTATTTAGGAATTTACAGAAGTACACTTTCATTTCTATTCTACTTCAGACTTTGAGTTTGGTTCATTTGCTTTTGTAGGAGAGTTTTCAAAAATGCTGGTCTTAGCTTTCTCTTAGCAGAACTGAGTTTTGTGAGTGTGAAACTTTCAGAGTTTGTTTCCCATTCAGTCACACAGGAACTTATCCAGGAAGCTGCAATCATATCAGATGATATTATGAAAATATGACAGAGTATTAAAAAACTGTGAAGAATGGTGAAATGACATCTCAAGACCCTTCTCCCCAAGCATACTCCTGAAAAAGCCAGCAGCCCACGTCTTGGGTACTCTTTGCTAGGCTAAGAATTGACTGGATGGCTGGACACAGGGTGGTGGGGAATGATGCTATATCCAGTTGACATCCAGTCAGTAGTGTCCCTCAGGGCTCAGTACTGGGCCCAGTACAGTTCTGTATCTTTACTGATGATTTGGATGAGACTATCCTCAGTAAATTCAGGGATGACACCATGTTGAGGTTCAACAAGAGCAAGGTCTTGCACTTTGGCCACAGTAATCCCATGCAGTTCTACAGACTAGAGAAAGAGTGGGGGATGCTGATTGACATCAGGCTGAACATGAGCCAGTAGTGTGCCCAGGTGACTAAGAAGGCCAATGACATCCTGGCTTGTATTAGAAATAGTGTAGCCAGCAGGACTAAGGAAGTGTACTTAGCACTTCCAAGGCCACACTTTGAGTACTATATCCAGTTCTGGGTCTTTGCTTCAGGAAGGACATTGAGGTGCTGGAGTGAGTCCAGAGAAGGGCAATTAAGGTGATGAAGGGTCTAGAACACAACTCTTATGAGGAATGGCTGAGTGAATTAGAGCTGTTTAACCTGGAAAAGAGAAGGGTTGGGATGACCTTACCACTCTCTACAACTACCTGAGAGAAGGCTATAGCAGGGTGGGCGTTGGCCTCTTCTTCCAGGCAACTAGTGACAAGACAAGAGGGCACGGTCTCAAGCTGCACTAGGGGAGGTTTAGTTTGGTCTTTAGGAGGAATTTCTTCTCAGAAAGGGTGATCTTGGAATGGAATAGACTGCCCACGGAGGTGGTGGAGTCACTGTCCCTGAAGGTGTTTCAGAAAAGACTGGACGTGGCACTTAGTGCCATGGTCTAGTTGACATAGTGGTGTTAGGTTATAGGTTGGACTGAAAGATGTCAGAGGTCTTCTCCAGCCTAATGAATTCTGTGATTCTGTGACCCAATGTGTTCCTGTTTGTCTATGTCAGAAGTGTAGTGATCCCTGTGTGTGTGAAAATAATAACTCAGAGAACTGAAAGCAACCTGAACAATATGGAATATGGTCCTGTGCAATCTGTTGATAAACAGCTGTACCTGGCGTGAATATTCATCTCACCTCTTGTCCCACAGACATTTATGAACATATCTCTTGGCTATACCAGAACCTTGACAGCAGGAGGTTAGTCTTGTCATATGCAATGAGTAACACTAACTTAGCAATGAATATGAATGGATTTGTAGAATGAAATCAGTGTACTGAGGTTGTGCTGTTGACACTATGCATATTTCAGAGGTATGTACTTTGGAGTAATTCTAGTTTGTGTTCTTGGGCTGTTGGATCATAGTGATTAGAACACAGAATCATAAAGTCGTAGTATGATTTGGGTTAGAAGGAACCTTTGAAGGTCATCTAGTCCAATCCCTCCATGGGCCAGGCATTAGGTACATTTTTTTTTCTTTTCAATCTAGCTTGTGTCTTGGTACCACCTCACAAGCATGGTAATGAGAGTTAACTCAAAGACTCATGCAGTAAATTCATGAGACCACTGAAAAAGGTCAGATTCCTGTGGATATGCTGGGACAAAAATATATACCTTAACCTAGGTTATTGCAGTATTAATTCTATATACTTTTATTTCATATTTTACTACTTAATGTAATGCATAAGATTTTAAAGTCATCTACACTCATAAATGCAAAAACTCTTGGCTCCTTTGCACCTTCATAGTCTGGTTTGTCCTTATCTTTATATATAAGAGCTGGTAGAAACATTGGAGCAGTAAAAAGGAAAAAGACATTTCCAAACAACTTTGTGGGCTTCATGGGCCTCTGCACTACTTTGGATACTTCTTAACCTGGTTTATAAACTAAAAATAGCATGAAAGTGAGATTGCAGACATCAGGCCCGAGAATAGCTGAACAGATGCTGTGCAAGAGAACTATGCAGCAGTTAGTATCTTGTTTTATTGTCATAGATATCTTGGACTTTCCATGCCACAGTCACTTGTCTTGTCCTTTAATTAGTATTTAAACTCTCTATATTAATCAGCCTGGCTATGGGCTCTTTAAGCAAGGGGATAAGATGCTGGCCCAACTCTCATTGACCCCAACAAAAGGATTTTACTCCTCACATCTTGAAAAAGACAATGACTTAGATATTGCTTGCTTCCCTAAATGCAAACAGATTATGCTATTAAATTACCTCATCACTTTTATATTGATGTGAGATTTATTTATTTATATGGCAGAGCACAAACATGAATGCTGTAACACAGCTGAGAAACAGAGTGAAAAATAAAAGCAGGCTGAATGTCCTTCAGTAAATACATTTACTCTAATTCATGACTCAGGCCTAATTCTTGTCATGATTTTGTTATAAGAAATTCTAAAGAAAATAAGATTGCAGTGATAAAACAACATCTCTTGCAGATGAGCACCCAGAGCACACATGAGAACAGTTAGATTGTCTGCCTACTCTGCCAGCTAAACACCACCTCAGCTTAATTTTTCACAATTATTTCCAAAACCATCTTTGAAGTTCTATCTGGAACAGCTCATCCCCTGAAAAATGTCTTAGACTTCCCTGCCCAAAAGAAACAATTAAATTACAAGAAAAATAAACAATTCTATCATTCCCAAGATTAATATTCACTTTTGCCTGAAATCTACACTAAGGAGATCTCTTCTCTCAAAAATCCTTTGTTGATATGCATCTGAGTTGCTTGAAGTAAGAGATTTCTCAATTACAGCAACCTAGAAGTATTAAAAATGAAAAGTTTTGGTCAGAAATATCATTTCACTGAAAGAAAATTGCTCCTCAGGAAGGAACAGTATAAATTATTTTTTTAATCTAGGAATAAAAATCATTCTGAAATGTTTAAGACATGAATTATTGACATTTTAAATTTATTTTTTCCCCAATGTCTGTACAGACATCATAAATCCACAGTCATTTTAAAGTTTGTGACATTTAATGTAAGAGATTATCACTAATAAGAGGTGCTTGCTAGTGCCAACTCAATGTTTAAATTTAAGATGATATCTCAAAGGAAGAACATGGAATAATTAAAATGGAACTTCACATGTAGTAGCCTATTGTATTGGCTTCTTTATTGTCAGTCAAGATAAATTGACACTACTGAAGTGTCACAATTTTACATGTCCATTTGAGGACGAAATGGGATTATCACTAATAAGAGGTGCTTGCTAGTGCCAACTCAATGTTTAAATTTAAGATGATATCTCAAAGGAAGAACATGGAATAATTAAAATGGAACTTCACATGTAGTAGCCTATTGTATTGGCTTCTTTATTGTCAGTCAAGATAAATTGACACTACTGAAGTGTCACAATTTTACATGTCCATTTGAGGACGAAATGGTTAACATTTATTGTCAGTCAAGATAAATTGACACTACCGAAGTGTCACAATTTTACATGTTCATTTGAGGACGAAATGATTAACATTTAAAAGGGCCTCCAACTATACACTTTATAACCTGGGATTACTGTCTCAAGTATAGTTGCCTACAATAGACAAGATAAATGCCACCTCAACAGGAAGAATTAAGGTTAATGTATTGTCATGTTCCACCCCTTCAGCTTTCCCCATCATTCCTACTTTTCTGTGCTTTATCTTAATATACAATTTCAAGGCCTTCTGACTTCAGAAAACTAGGTTATTGAAAGAAAAACTACCTCTCCCACTAGTGTTTTTCAAGCTGCATACAGTGACTTAGTCACTTGCATATTGCAACACCAACAGCAGGAAATGAATGAACAATTCCTGCAACTTTTTTCTTTTAGCTATTATAAAGTTGGTATGCACAGGTACACTACTGTAATATAGTTAAGATGATGTTATGAACAAAAAATGTGATTTCTTATCACCGTGTAAGTAAATGGAAAAAACCTAATCTGACAATTTTTTAAAAAAGAAATGACAGCAGTAATATTTTACAATTTTTTCTTTATTTAGTTACCATTTATTTTGCAGTACTAATCTGGATCTCGATGTTCTAGTATACATTTAATGACCATCATGAAATATCTTTATGCACAGAGAGAAGAATAGAATAGAATAGAACAGAATATTTCTTGGGATGTCGGAAGGGATCTGCAACAATCATCTCGTCCATCTGTCTGACTACTTCAGGGATGGCCAAAAATTAAAGCATGTTGTTAATGGCAGTGTCCAATTCCCATGTGTCTGATCACTGGATATCAGGGAATAAAGATTAGCACCTTCCCCTCCACTGCTCCTCCTCAGGAACCTTAGAGAGTAATGAGGTTGGCCCTCATCTTCCTTTGCTCCAAACTAGACAAACCGATGAAAATGTAGAGGTTAGGAAAAAATCAGAAAAATGAAAGGAAAAGAAAATTAAACTATTTTCTTTGTCTTTCCTTTGAGGTAGCAGATAATAATGGGATTATTCCAAAAGTACAAACAGTTCAAATATGACATTTAAGTGTGTGATTGTGGGTCCTTGTGCATGCCTGTTGTTCCTAAATGCTTCCGGAGCCTTTTCCATTCTTGTGAAACTAGTTCTAGTTTCCAAAACTTCTGCTGTAATTTCAGACTTCTTAAATTGTTACCCACCAGTTTCTATTAACACCAATGGAAAGAAAATTGGAGTTCTGTTTTAGGATTTTTTTTTTTTAAGATCTGAAAACTAGAGATTTCCCAGGCCCATCTTGTGTAAGATTTTTGCCATCTTATTAAGCAGTGAAGCCTGGAAGATGGACAAGAAGGAAAGGCCAGAATTTCCAACATTTTTAAAATGACAATTTCAAATGTGTGACTCAGTTACGTTGCAGCAAACAATATATTTTCAGGTTTTTTTTTTAACTATACTATGAACTTCCTGAATGCAAAAATAGTTACTAAAGTTGGATCTGTAACCAGTTCCAGTTTCTACTGAGACGCCATGAGAATAAGATTGCTTTAGGTCTAACTAGGAAACAGACAGAAACTTGAATCTGTAAGTGGCACTCGGAGTTTGAAGAACAAGTTTCTTGATTATATGTAGCAAATGGGATGTTAGCTTCAATGTCATTCTGATATTGTTAAAAATTGTATCATAAATCTTCATGGCCATCTAGCCAGTTTCTACCCAGCAAAGAGTGCACATTTCCAAGGCACAAGCAGACAGTTTCTTCAGGAGAATGCTGTGAGAAGTGCTCTCAAAGGCTTTGTTAAAGTTCAGGTGCACTACATCCACATCCTTTCCCTAATCTATGTTTCTTTCAAAAATTTATGCTTCCATGGCCATTTACATAGATGCATAGGTCAATTAACTGCTATTCATCCATGGCATTTAGAAATGGTAAGATGGAGATAAATTGTATTACTGTCAAGCTTTGTTTTTCCCCTAAATTTTCATTTATTTAGCCAATTGTGTAAAAATAGCACTCTTGTTTTGAAAAAATAGTAATTGTAGTATAATTTTCAGCTTCTAAAAATGTGGATTGTTGTGTGGGTGTGTAAAATGCAAAACACATTTTGAAATTGTAGTATTCAATGTTGTTGCCTTGTTGTTTTCTCTTGTGATTTACTGCTCCAGTGCTGGACTGTACCTATAGCATTGTCAGTTAGATGTACATTCTGCTGTGCCATTTTAAAAAAATAATCATGAACTTGATAAGAATTTGGTAACATTTATGTGTGTATTAATACCAATAACTGTGTAAACTGAGAGCAGCATCGTGACTGCCAGAATGTATTTTGGATATGTATTAGTAAATACACTAGGAGGTAAAAGAAATTATTCCTAGGTGAAATAACTGCTGAAAAAAGCTATGTGAAAATCCAACTCACCAGGAAGAGCAAACTGGTTGTAAGGTAGTGGTGGATAACTGAATTGTCTTTTGCACAATACTCTGTGCTGCAAGTCTAAATATGAGACATGTGCAATTCCTGCAGTGTTATAGTCCAGGAGTTCATGCCAGTGACTTGGAATAGCATTTCCTCACATCTGCTCCTTACTTTTGTGTTTGCCAAAAACTTTGGAAGAAATTGTTTGAAGCCACTTAAAGACTTGCATTGGGTTTTGTTTGGTTTTGGTTTGGTTTTTCAAAGAAACCTTTTTCACATTAATGGTCTATTTGAACATGACACGGTCTGTCATAATTCAGACTGCAACCTAGTTTTCCCATGATTTGTCTTATGCCACTGTGACTTTTTTTCTTGGAAGCATAGCTTGCAACAAAGTGATCTTCATGGATGAAGGTAGTTGTTTGTAATAGGAAAACCATGGAGAAAACCCACAATAGCTGTCTTTTTGCAAAAGGGGGAAAACAATACTCCCTCAAACCTGAACAGAAACTTTTAATTACAGTATTTGTCCAAAGGACAAGAATAGTCCAAACAAATAATCCTGATTATACAAGGAAAAAATTTAGACTCATGTGATAGTAGTAAACCAACAATTTAAAATGATTTTAGCAATTTGGGCTATTTTCTGAAATGCATTGGTATTTTATTATTTTAATAGATCCCAGTTTACAGCTTCTCTGCTACACTTGACTGAAAGACAAAGACCCTCTGTATTCCGGTGCACAAGCTCTTTCATTGCCTTCTGTATATCTGCTGTGACTCCATTAACCCCTTTATTTCAGGCTATGTACAGATTTTTGTTCCCCCATCATCTAGTACACAATAAGGACCTTGGATTGAGGCTGTTTTCCAGGATGTGTCTATATTTTCAATTGCCTTGGGATATTTCTTAATTCATAGTATCAAATTCTGCAATGTAATTGTTTGTCAGCATCCAGAATTCTGATTTGAACACAATGAATTCAGGGTACTTGGAGTGTTCAGGTACTTTTATATGTGGACTATAAGGTTTTAAATTAAAAAGTGTGGGTCTTGAATGTTTACCTGTCTGTTTTTTAAAGACTGCAGACATTTGTCAGTGTATACAAAGATGTTACACCTCTGGTGGTGTTAAAGATGACTGGGATATGAATTCTTTCTTTTCTCTGACTGTCCAGAAAGTGCTGTTTGAATACAAGGTTACTGGCCTATTCTTCTGAACTCAGACACAATAGAAGTGGCAATACTTAAGACAGGATCTTATAACAGGAGTCCTGAATATGGGTCTTGCACACTCTACTATTACTTTTTCAATAAAAGCCTTCACAAAAGAGATTGACATAAATCAGAGGAGCATGAAACACTCTTCAATTGCATGATTGCAATAGTACTACTGTTTTAGTGTAAGGATTGAACAGCTGCTCATATATCTCAACAACCTTTTTTTCGAACTGTGATTTTCTTTATAACAGTTCTGAACTAGCAAAGAGTGTCACGTGGCAGGTTAGGTTTAAAATAACAGCTGAGACAGGAAACATAGCTTTTCCATTATATTGGCAGTGAGAATTCAGGCATTTAGAACTGAAACCAGCCTGCTAACTTCACTTGTAACCCCCCTGTGATATTAGCTGCTGTTTTAGCAAAGGCTCATTAAGTTTTTTTTCTGTTTTTGTTAAGTAATGTGAACATACCTTGTGACTGAAGATTAGAAGGAACAGAAGTGACATGGAGAAAGAAAGAAGGAAGAAGGGACAGAACTACAGATCCTGAGAGTTCAAATTTGTGATGCTATAGATTGTGTAACTATGGAAATGACTTACCATTTTCCTTTGGATTTTTGAAATTGCATATGTCACACAGTAAGTTCTCTTGTGGAGATATTTTTTCCTTTTTAATGGTGTCAAGGAAAATATCAAGAAGATACTGCTTTCAGTAAAATGCGATTGTCATAAGAGAGACAAGTGCTTGAGAGAAGAGATTTTAAAATAGCAGAGACAATTAAAATAAGAGAAGTGCAGAGGTACACATAGGGCTGGACTACTAAATGCTTTGTGCCAAGGTTAGAAATATAGTGATTTAGGCTCTTTCTATAGTGAGCAAAAAAATCCCTCAAGTTATTTCCGGTGAGGGATTCAAAACAGTGGTGAACAAATGTTCACCATTTTTTCAAGGCCAGTCTGGAGGGAGTTCTGATCAATATGGTCTAGTGAAAGGCCTAGTGAAAGGTGTCCCTGACCATGGCAGAGTGTTTGGAACTAGATGACTTTAAGGTCTCTTCCAACCCAAACCACTCTATGATTCTAAGCCTCACCTGAGTGACATATAAATACAATAGTTCTATGTAAGTGCAAACTCCAGCAACCCTGAAAGTCAGAAAAGTTATGGCTACAATTATTTTGACTGTTTACTGAGAAAAGGGAGAATATGTCCTTACTGTCTGCCATTGGTGTGGCAGCTGTAAACCTGTCTAAACATAATTTAGAAAATTGTTTGTTTCTATGCATGACAGAAGGCTCTAACAACTAGCAAAGTATAAGATAATGGTCAGTGCTCACAACTGAGAGATGTTATAGCCTATTGTCTTTGGCTTCCAAGTGGTGGATGTGTGAACTCCACTGCATTGCAGTTTTAGCAGAAACACACTTATGTCTTGAGACTACTTTCCAAGACATATAAGTAAAGGCTCTGGCAAGTAGAATTACTTTCATCTAGCATCAGAAGTCCACTGCTCTAAATATCTTGTGTAGTAATTTCTTCATTATGACCTCCTGCTAATTTCAGTCTTGTTCTTCCTGCTAATCTCCGCTGCATGCAAAAAGACAATGTAGGATACCTCTGTATCCAACTGATGTGTTAGAGACATACACAAAGAGAAGGAGATGTTGGAAACAGGTCCAATAATTCCAGAGTACAACAATGGAAGCATTAGATCATCTTAATGTGCCATTAAAAATATTTTCTTAACTTGCTTTTCCAGCTGGCTTAGATTCTTTGTTTTAGCTCTGTGGAAATCAGATTCATCTTGACCCTGAATGCATTGATGAGTTCCTGGTCCATTTGTTATTACAAATGGTTATTTTTTAGAGGAAAAACAGTGGCAAGGAGAAACGTTACAGAAATGTTTTCTTAACTCTGGTACACCCTGGGAAATTCAGGTTTGGGGGAAACTTTAACCTTATGCTTTCACTGCAAGGTGGGAGCATTTCAATTCTATTGACTTCTGTTATTTTCTCCTTTCTTTACAAAACCCCTCTGTGGGCTATAATAAATTCTGTGTGTCTCCAAAAACAGTTATGTGGATTATGTGTGCTGTTTTTCCTAGTATTTCATCAGGCTCATTATTAACATTGGACATATCAAAGGAGTAGCCAAAATAAAGCAAACTGTAACAGCTGTAGAGATGCACATTTCTGTATACTGGCAGGCTAATTTGTGAATTATACTTTTTTAGTAACCTCATTAAAATGTGTCCTTTGGAAAAAATCAACCACATAGCTGTGTTTTTTCAAAGCTTTTAAGCTTTTTTTCTCCCCTTACATTCCAGAAGTGATGGAAACAGTGTGAAATATCACAGGCCAAGAGATTACAATAGAATCTTGAAAAGCAGAAGAAATGTGCTTTAGATATTTAAAAAATTGAAAACTGCAGCCACAGTGTTGCCCCTGTGCAAAAGATTTACTGGCAAGCTGAAAAAAAATCTTGTGTCCCTAAGCATCACATCTACATGATATTAGAACACTTTTGCAGAGCTTGTTAGGACTCCCAGTTTCATAAACACTGTACACCCATATGGTGTAAGGCAGCCTTTGCATTAAAATATGAATTACATGCATTTCTGTATAGAAACACACACACAATGTTACTGAACCACATCCACGTGTGTCTGAAGCATGAAATCACAAAACAACAAACTTCTATGTCCAGAGAAAGTCCAGACCTTTCCAGAGCTGTTGTGCCATTTCAATTCTCAGCTACAAAGAAGACAAGAAAGAAAGAAGCTAAAAAACAAGGAAAGTAAGCATGTTGGAGGAAAGATAAAATGGAGTAACAGTAGTACCTGGGTGCTCATTAAGAGAAAGAACGAGAAAACTATGAGAAAGATGCCTGCACTTATGATCAAGTGAAAAGGCAGCATAAAGTGTAAAGAATAGCAGAGAAAATACAATTGGGAGAACAATGATAGATTGAATTGAGGTACAAAACATCTGAAGGACAACAGTCACCAAAAAGGCAAATATATATTATTTTTCTTATGTAGTTTTGTGTGTTCATGGCTACACCTATGACCAGAATTTCTAAGATGACACATATCATAATTTTGAACACACATTTTGGAGTAAATTGTTTTGACATTGTAAATCCCCATGAATTTATAATTTTTTTTCAGGGCCAGAACTGATATAAAAAGCAATAGAAATGAGTGTGTTCTGAGGATCAAACAGTCTCTGACCGTAAACCAAAAGAAGTAAAGATTGAAAAAGGTCACAATTTTTTTTAAACATTAATCTCACTAAGAGCATGAAAACATTGTAGTGTATAGAGGAAAAAAGAATAGAGAACATTTTTTTTTGCTCCAGATAGCTCCTGAGTACTAGGTGGATGATTGGACTTGGTGATCTTGAAGATCTCTTTCAACCTTGATGATTCTATGGTTCTATGATTCCATGATTTAGAAATAGACTGTTAATTTGAAATTTAAAGAAGGATGTCCTCCAAGGAGTTGTCTGAGATTCTAACGGGAGAATTCATTTCTTAAGGATAAGCTGCTTCAGGAACACAGCCCTGGCTATCATAAAATATTTTTGAGGTTTTTCCCACTGTTTATTTATAAGCATTGTAATTTCAGTGCAGCGTGTCTATATGTGTAGAGTAAGGGGCATGATGGAGGAAATGATGACAGTAAAAGTAAAATCAACTTTATGCTCTTCCCACTGACAGAAGCCTAGTTACTTACCTAAACTTTAAGACTATTCTCTTTAATTTTGCTCAACAGTTCTATTGACGTCAATGGACATTCCAAATGTAGAATGAAAACAGAATAACACTTAATGTCTTTTTGGAACATATCAAAATATAAAGAAGCCAATTATAAAATGTTTCTAATTACAGTCATTGCAGATCACACATTTCTTGATATGTTTTCATGAGTATGAAGGTAGCAGTCACACAAATGGATAAACAGATTTCAATGCAAATATTATACATTTGTGGTTTTAAGTTTTTTAAAGCATTGGCTGTATATCTCTGCCTTGCAAATGGCATCCAAGAATTGTCAGAAGAAAGATGCATGTTATCTCTGCTAATGATGTCACCAGTGTACCTTTTTATGTGCATATATTAATCATTTTGTTTATAAGGTGAATTTCCAGAAAAAAAAAAAGGAAAAGAAAGAGGTCAAGCTGCCTCATTAAAAACAATCCAAGAAGATAAAGCAAATGAACACAGGAGATATTAAACAGCTATTTGAAAAGAAGTTATCAGTCATTAATCAGTTTAAGTGGTTTTATCTGATTGTTGTGCCAGTTAATATGTCTGTGCCTGGAACACTTATAACATAAAAAAAGATGGAATGCTAGAGGCGAATCATTTATATATGTCTATTTCCAGCCAAACTTAATCCAAAATCCAGAAAGGAGGCAGATTTTGATCTTACTGTGACCCTGACCGCAAGTGCACATAAGCTGATTTCTTGGAAGTTCTTTTCAATTGTCTTTTTGGTATGAAGCAGAGAAGTGTGGGATGAAAAACTAGCAAATACTGAACTGCAATTTTTGACTAATTTCTTTTGCTGCAACTGTACTTTACTGTTCAGTGGCACACTGTCTCTTTCAGAAATTTTGTAACCTCCCAATAATTTTTCCCTGAACACCTGGCAAATGTGGCCATGTACAGTCTTCCAGATGGGTTGGCCATACAGTCAAATTAAATGGCTTTAGAGTATGGGAGTTTGTAGCTAATGATGATCTAGTTTGAAATATGGGACAAGAAAGGACTGTGTAGATCAAGGTCATTGTGTTGCAACTGAAGGAAATATGATGTTTAGTCTAGATGCCACTGCTACAGATCTGTCTTCCCCTCCTTCCTTACAGCAAAACTGAATGTGCTTGAAAAATTCCAGAAAACATAAGATTGGCAATGTGGTCTGCTAAGCCAGTAGCAACTTTCAAGTGGCACTACCACAATCCTGCCAGAGGAGAGACTTTGGTGCTCCTGCCCTGATGCTGATGAAGAATGTGTTCTGATTAATCTAAAAGAAAGCATAAAAATATAATTATAAAAATATAATATTTTCTGCCAGAGCAGACTTGAGATGTGATCTGATGTTGGGTACATCATAAGCAGGACCCATTGATCTGACACTGAGGAGATTTCTAACTCTCAGTAAATGATGGAAGTCCTGAATGGGCAAAACTCAGTCAAATTATTGATATTTTTAACTAAATTGGAACTTGTTCAGATGACAGTGGACCTGAGTATGAACAGATTTGCTGTTGCTGTTACTCATGCCACCTCTGTTTTGCATGAGCAAAGTAGATCATCACTGCATCTACTCAACATGTAGGTAATGATGACCTTGACTACTGAGTGAAAAAGGTACATGCCGATCAACATTTTCAAAGCATTTTCTTGCAATTGGCTTACAACTGTGGATCCCAAATAAATCTGTTTCTTTTCTAAGAGAGGTATATCACATGATCGCAGACATCTAGGATTTGTGGTGAGTTTTTAAAAAACATTACTTTTTAATGATGATGATCTCTAACTGGACAACGTCCTGAGCAACCTACTGTATTTGTCCCTGTGTTGAGCAAGACTTTGACTAGAGGAGCTGTAGAGGTCCATTCCAATCTCAACAATTTTCTGATCCTGTGATTCTTTTCTTATGCTGAATGATGATAAATTATAATTACGTATGTTGATAATTATTATTATTAAGGAGATATATGCAAACATTTGCTGCTCATGGCTGTATAGATCAGTATGTGTGCAGGTACAGATTTGTTGTGCATGGAGACATGAAGAGATACCAGTCCCCTTCATCTTCTGCTAAGCTACCATGGTGCTGGAATCCCTGTCTTGCAAACAGGGATATTGCCATAAAAGTGTGGGGTACCAAAATAGCTAATATGCTTGGTGAGGCATTCTTGGAGGTGGGAAATTAAAGGCTATGTGAACCTGTCGTTTCTGACGTTGTGAGAGGAACCTTCCTCTGAAGATTGCATGCCAAAGGAGACTAAGTGCCTTACTGCTGAGACTGTCTCTCCTGTGTGAGAATTTTTGTCCAAATAAAAATTAACTTAATCTAATTGCCTCCTGGCTATATCTTACTCAAAGTAATCTGTATTGAAGAGTCAAAATATTTAGCAATGTCAAAATTGAATTACCATTTAGTGGGAATGAAGCTGTGCAAGGAAAATGCAAAATTCTCAGGGACATTCAGCCTTTGGATGGTGTGTTAAGGACCTGGCAATCTTTGGCATTTACTCTGTGGAAAGAGAAATGCATTACAGAATGGAAAATAGAGCCTGTGTTAAGCATGTGCAAAGGTATGCCATTAAGTAAAAAGATACACTGAAAGTGGTAATTATACTGAACTCATGTTTCTAG
This sequence comes from Acanthisitta chloris, assembly GCF_000695815.1. Lineage (NCBI taxonomy): Eukaryota > Metazoa > Chordata > Aves > Passeriformes > Acanthisittidae > Acanthisitta > Acanthisitta chloris. Next base: position 89,138 of record NW_008664375.1, on the reverse strand, counting down.
CCACAAGGACAAACTTTCTCCAAAACACTGCAAGATCCCTAAACCTCAGCATTCCTCTTTTGTTTAGTAAATCACTGTGAAGTCTATTGCCTGATGTTCTTTTCATCCTTTTCTAGTGCTTTGTCCTCATAGGAAATAACTGTTCCATCGTTCCAACTGAGTTCAAATCCTCAAGCTGAAAAAGAAGAAAGTATAAAACATCAGCCCTTTGAAAAAAATAATAAACTTTTCAATCAACTTAATAAGGATGGTCTCTGTGTCTAAATCAGGGCACCACAAATGAATTGGCATGTAAGAGTTTTGCTGTGACACATTTTGATAATTTGTGTCAGAATTTTACATCACTTTTCCTCAAATGACTTTTGCCTGCTGAAGAAAGAGCTTGTGGCTCTGGGCCACTTGGGGAGTCCTGGCTTCAGATAAGGCACTTTACCAGCAACTTTCTTAATCTGCCACTTAACAAAGTAACTTTCTGTTTGCTTTTCTTTTAATATGAGAAAGCAATTCTGCCACTAGATTTGCTTGGGGGAGGGAGGGCATATTACTTCCCAAAGAAAGAAGTCAGAACTGGTCACTGACATGAGGACTTAAATTTAAATAAAGGTAAAATAGATGCTATCTGGAAGAACTTGGGACAAAAATGGACATGTGCATGGCATCTGCATTCCAATAAGAGCATATCATTTTGAAATCTAGGTCCTCTAATCACAAAATCCTTTGATGAGGACTGCAAATTACTCTGAGAAAAGAATCAGTAATATTTAAAATAATCTGAGGAATCCTCTACTGTGGAACATTTTAGCATGTTTTGTTATTAATTAGAGCAAACTCTAGCTCTAGCATTAATACCTGTTAACCTGCATTTTTGGAATTCTTTTTTCTTCTTTTTATATATCTTTTCCTTTTCTGTATTTCCTAATCACATCATTCATTTGATAAGAATAGCTGTTACAGGTCTAGGGATAATAAATTAAATTTGAAAGATGTGGATAGCAATCGAACATTCTATATTTACAGTAAGCAGCATAAAACTGTATTTTATAATAAAAATAAGAATATTTAAAATTATTTTTACTTTTTTTTGTCTGTATAAAAACCTCTCAGATTATTCCATGGACCTACTTTCCTAGAATCTTAGCCAGCTCACAGTAACATAAACACGATTTATCCTGTTCTGCCTCAAAGTGAGCACTGTGCAATACTCTTCTAAATGTTTTAAACTTATCCAACCAAAAATAGCTTTAAACCCCAAAGAAATCCTTTACAGAGACGCTGAAATTAAAGGAAAATAGCTTATAAGGCCTTGATTCAAGCTATCCTAAAAATTTTGCAGACTTCCATTGTGTCACTGAGCTTTGCACCAAGTCTTTGGTACTACAAACAGCAACAAACTGAAACAAATCTTTGCCTCTCAATAGAGTTTCGTTAATCCCTCCCCTTAACCTCTTAAAATTAAAATTGCTATTGAAATTACTAAGCATTATAGTGCTTACTATTTTGCTTGATCAGAATCTCAGAACATGAGAATTTTTTGTTAAGAAATAGTATTTCATCAGTACTTTGAAATACTACAATATTTTCTAGCATTGAATAAATCTTAGGAAAAAACGAAACATAGTGAAACAAATGACAACTCTTGGAAAAGCTGATTTAAAATTGCATGACAAAATAAACCATTATATTACTCATAGGCTTGATATAACCAGTTTTGTTCTTCAGGGTTTATTTTAATGTGGTACAAATAAAGAAAGTGGAAGTGGTCTTTCAGTTTGGGCAAAACAAGATTTAGGTATCATGAGGCTTATTAACAAATATTGCTGAGCATGGCATGTCTGTTTCCCATGAGTAGTGACTTGTCCTGTCAGAGATGTTGCAGGAGAGTCTTAATCTCCTATGACACTCTGGTAATTTAGTTCCTTTGGTACCCTGGTAATTTAGTTTCTTTGGTTTTAACCAAGGTTATTAAAACAAAGCAAATTTTTGACAGCTGAAAAGATACCATTGCTCTGGATTGTACACTGAGAAAGCTAAAAATAAAAGAATTCTGGCCTAGTATATGTAGAATATATCCCATTTCCCTCCTCTTTTACATGTTGTCTAAGCAAGGAGAATATGGAACTTTCAGTTCTCTTGCAAGATCCCAGACACATTTTGAAGAATGATTTTTAACTGTTGGCTTCATATATTAAAACACCACACATATTGTTCAAAATGCAGCATCAAAATAAATTCAAAAGCAAACTTCAAGGTTACAAACTAGCATTTCTGGAATCCTATCTTAGTCATAGCAAAGACATGAAAAAGAACAAGAGATCAGCCATGACAAAGGGAGTATGAGTCAGTGGTTCCTAAGTTAATCAAAGATAAACAAAGATGAGAATTAAAGAAACCAGATGCACAACTTTATTTTCCATATTAGGAAAGTATTGCAGTTTTATAGTTCCTACAGAGATACACAAATGCTGATAATTATTGTGTAAAAAACCAAACACTGAGAATGGGAAGTTTTAGTGATAACATACATTAAATTTTCCTTCTTGTTGCCTTATTCAAATAGACAGCTCTTGTTCTCCCTTGTGGAATGTGAAACTCTAGAATAAATTTTACTTGTCTTTGTGAAACTGAGGCCAAATAATGTATGAAGAAAGTTTAAATCCAGGTGAACTACAGCATGCAAGAATGCAAGCATCATACTGCTGGTGTTTGTGCTACTGATTTTTCATCCAGTTCCAGTTGCTTCTTAGTGCCTAAATTTTTGTTCTTCCAGAAGCCAAATATCAACCCACAATTCTTTTACTCCTAACATGTGACAGGGCCTCTGAGTCAGCTCAGAATCTGAAAAAAGGCAAAACAGCAATGACAAATGATCTGCCTAAGCATGCCTTATTTGCTGTTTTTCAGTCAAAAAGGATGGAAGATGGAGAGATAGGGAAAAAAAGGAGGGGACTATATTCTGGTTTAGACTAGTAACATATGTTTTGCTTTTCAGACTTCAACATGACTTCCTAGTGCATTGTACAAATTCAGTTATCATCTCCTTCTTTTTTTTTCCCTGCCTGTTGTTGCTCCCATTTCTCTTGTGGTATGCATGGGATGCTGTTTATTTTAAGTGATATTTAGCTTAAAGTGTAGAGGAATTCCAAACAAGTAATTAACTTTTAAAAGAATAATATAAAATGGGAAATAAAAGATTTTGTAAGGCAGTAACTTTTACAATACAAGGATTTGAAAGGTTTTTCCTTATAAGGGGAATAGGTACCAGTTAGAAAAAAGTTATTTAGGTACTGTGTACTGAATTTAAGATAAGAATTGCCTAACTTGCCTGAAGTAGAAAACCCCTTGAATAATATATTCATTCAAAAATCAGAAATTGATAATGATTTGGAGGTATGGCTTTAAATAAACCTTTGTGAAATGACAAGAAGGAAATAATTCACTAATTTAAAAGTGAGATGGTGGGTTGCTCAAGAATGCTATGGAGTGATAAAATTGCCTAAAAATATATCTTCACAGCTCCTGGATCTGCTGTATTACAGAAAATATTTTTATTAGCACTCATCACACAAAATATACTTTATCCAGTCAGGAAATTAAAGCAAATTATGTGATAGGTCTTTTTATTTTTACACTGGCACAAGTTCTGCACAAGGTCTGATTCATCTTGAGGGTAGTAACTTGCAAACATATAGCCCTTTCATTGAAGTAGACACAAGGACGTTTTTAGAAGCTTAATAGTCTAAAAGCAAGGAGAATATTCCTTGGAACTGCGGAAAATCTAACATTGCCATTTCAAACAGTTCTGGCAAGTGAGATGATATTCTTGCCAAAGTAACACCAATGCTTTTATAAGCACCACCCCAGAATTATCACTGAGTAATATAAATGTTGTGTTGCTTATTTGTGTCCTGGTAAACTATCTGGTTCAATTCAGAAATAAAGGATAATCATGATCACATGGACTGAAGGAGCCTAATTCTGCCAACTCTGCTCTCTTGAAGCTTTGCTCTGTCTTCAGGCTGTAGAATTGGCTTGTGCCTTTCTTTGACCCTCTCTGTTAATCCAGCCAGCTCCCTAGTCCTTAAATCCTCATAAAACATTTACTTATGCCCTAGAAATGCTCTGTATGAGAGAAACCTGCAGCAAAGTCCCTGTGATCCACTGCCAAGGTTCTGCAAGGAGTTAAGAGCTGACTGTGAGGGCTTGTCTGCTTCCAGAGCCAGGAGTAAAATCTTTGCCACAGGAAATAAGATAATGCATCAACAGTTTAATTTATCTTCCAATAGAATTGTCTTGCCATGGGGAGGTACACTGAATGCCAGACACTGTCACACCAAAATCTAAAGCAATTTCATTATTGGTCTTTAAAATTAGGAATAATTATATGTTCAATTTGTTGTTCAGAGATCTATTTAAGGAGTGCCTCTTCAGGACTTATGAAAAACATGGAACCTGGAGTGTTAGGTGATTGCAACCACCTGTATCAAGGGCAAAAAGGTAGCATAAACAGTCTGTCAGGGCCCTGAGGGAATCAGAAGGCCTTCGCTGGCGCTGCCCACATCTGACCCTGTTTGAGTCCAGCCCAGAGCTGCCAGCCCCTGTCCCAGTGACATCACAGATATCTCAGCCTCCATCTCCATCCCTGTAGGTAGATGACCTCTTGGTTGGCCCCTGTCCCCTCACAGTGTATGCTGCAGCTAGTCTCCAGCCCTGCCTCTGGCTCCAGCTCCTTTTTGTCCTGGATGGACTCTGGTCCTGGGTCATTGCTTTCTATGCCTGGCATGGCTAGAGATAGGTCTGGCCAAAGGATAAGCCAAGTCTACAAAACCAAGTCATCATTGTTGCATTGGGTGTATTTCAGGAACTATTTGTGCTTGTATGTTAAGTGAAAGCTTGGACAGCATTTTCTGAAATCATAAGGTGATGAAAAATTAGTCAAAGTAACTCCTGCTAAAAATCTCTGTAGTTAATAACAACAAAATGCTTATTGGTGTAAGCATGAAAGATGTCTTTTAGAGGGTGAAGGAGAAATTTAACAAAAGCTGATTGATAGTTAAATTTATCTTCCTGTTAGATAGTCTTTTGGCTCAGGTCAACAAATTTTGGTTGCATAATAGTATAGATAGAAACTGAAGAACTGGAGTACAGAGGGAGATAATTATTAGTAATAAGTAAAAAAAAGTAAAATTCAACCTGGAATTAAGCGATGTGTGGGTGGAGTTGGCACAAACTTCATTAAAAGTTTTTCTCAGTTACTTCATAGCAGGAAAATATTACATAGTTTAAAATGCATCAATGACATCAAGATAATAGAAACTGCAATTATTTTACCACAGCAGAAAAAGGAACAGACAAGGCAGAGAACTGAGGCAATAGTGTAATAGATGAATTTAGTGCTGCAAATTTAAAATTCAGTTGAAGAAAACTAAGAATGGAGCCTGAGGGAGCTGAGGGAGATAGAAATGACAAGCTAAATTAACAAATTTGATGCTCAAGAAATTGCTGGTAGAGAGATTAGTCATAAAGATACTAAGACAGCAGCTTGGTTATTGTGTGTGTCACAACTCAGGCTTTGATTGACACAGAGAATGTAGGTGTTGATCCAAAATAGAGTAAACTCTATGGAAATACTCCTTGTGAGTAATAAAGAGATTTGGGACAGGACCTCAGCAATTGGGGTGTGCCCAGACATTGGAAAAATGTCTTATTAGGAAAAAGGTTCAAGAATTAAAGCAAATGGAAGAGAACTGCAACCTTCTCTAATTGCAGATTATAGAGACTTGAACAGTACCACAATTATTTGACGTTCTGGTGGCAAATCCCTATGTGTATCTGTGTAAGAACATGTTCTGGTTAGAGATCAGATTGCATGTTTTCAACCAGAAATGTTATTTCCATTTAGAGGTGGAAAAGGATAATTAGTGCCGAAGTATTACGTGTTGTGTAAACCAAGACTAGTGCAAATACGAATTCATACATTCATAAATAATTATGTGTGTAGAGAAGCAGGTTCTCAGGGCAGAGACTTTTTCTTTCTATCCAAATAGATATTCTTTGAAATAAATATAAAAGTGATCCTATGATTCTTCCTTATAGTTCACATGGATATTTGAAGTTTGTTAAATTCTGCACTTTTCTACTGTCATTGGCTGACTAATAGTATTTTTGATTGAACATTGTTTTTTCCAAATATGAGTATTATTCCCTAGTTCTGGCATTTTCCCTGTTTAAAGGATTGAAATGCTATAGGTTTGTTAAGAAAAACATCATTCCAAAGCACATATAATTTATTTGTTATCTTATAGTTCTTATGACCACTTTTAAGTTTCTAGATTATAATTAAATGGCCTCTAGTAAATATTTGGATGCCAGTAGTTTATTCATAAGAAATTTAAAGTGGTCAGTTTTATCAAAAGTCTTGAAATATTTGTTCTTTATACAAGTCTTTGCTGCTGAGAGAAGTCACTCATGGAAAAGCTTAGTTTCTCCTTACAAAATGTTTCTACATCTCATAAATGTAGAAAATATCTTGAGCTCATGACCTGACATCTTGTTTCTTCAGAAACAAGTCGACAAGTTAAATAATGCCTCCCTTTCTTTTTTCAAAACTTTGATGACATGGTATGATTATGATTTTCCTGATTGAATAGCATCAATTCTGCAGATAAAAATATTAGAAAATTGCTAGTGAACATATTTTACTCAGGATGATGTTCTGAATTAATCTTCCAAAGAAGATAATTAAAGTATAGTGAAGCAAAGGTTATCCTGAGTTTACAGCTTATTGTTACTATCTACCTTTATGGAAATTGTACACATGCAAAACTTTCGGAGAGTACAAGCCTAAAAATTCTTTCTCTAAGAATGGAAATTATTTCATTAGCATTATAATATTAGGAATAAGCAAGAAAATACACTACTCTTTTTTTTTGGCTCTTTTGTTCTCTTGATGCTTTTGCCCTGGAGATCTTTTTCCTGCCAGGGTCTTTGTTATTTTTGTGAGCTCCTTATGATCAGCAGTTGATGAATATTGCTAGTTTTCCTTTACTCTGATGCCATATGGAATGATTCATGTAGAATTTTTCTGAAAGTCTTATAAGCTGGTTGCTTCTAAGGCAGAATAGCCATGCTGAGAAGTTTATCCTTATACTTTTTACTGTTTGTGAACTTTAGTTCTCATATGTTTTAGCATGTTATCTGCCCTGATAGCAGTTGTAATGACCATCCTTCTGGGAAATCAGGTAGCTCATTGTCTTCTCTACCACAAAACTAACTGCACTTCTTTTTACATATTTCTGGTTTCTTTTCAACTAACTATTTGAAAGCTGCATCTAGTAGTATCCTTGTGTAGCATGTGAGGAGATGTGGTGAAGGCAATTCTCCTTACAGTCCAGTGACACTGTTCCCATATTCTTGAGAAGTTCAAACTTGCAAAAGTATTCTCAGTAACTTGCATCACTGCAGGAAGCAACATGTTGCTATTGAGCATTGATGTAGCAATTCATTCCTTCTGACTGGTCACAATGGATAATCAAACTATATTAATCTTTTTTGTCTGGCAACATGTGAAGAAATGAATGTGGAAAGCTGATCACAGGAAACACCTTGAAATGTAAACCCACCAGGAATTCTGAGCCAGAGACAAACCTAAAAATCCAGTAAGTAGTGTTTCCTATTTTAGAGTGTTACAGGAATATATTCTATTTGCTGTTAGCTTTATTCAGAGCCCTGCCTTTTGAAGAGCACTTTAGCAATAAAAATTATGGAGGCAATTTACTAGCACATTCCTTACTTAGAACAAGTTATTCCAAGCAACTGTTAAGCAATTCATCACTGGACAGACAGGCAGAGAGTCTGAACTCCAATGCTGTAATTCAGTCCCATTCTCTAGTTTATGGGATGTCTGGTCATCTTCTCTGTTGGCTCAGGTTTTAGAACTTCTGGATCAGTGAACTTGCTTATATTGTACTTACCTTGTTCTAGCAATGAGCCTTTATCAGGCAAGTGTTTGTTTCCTCTATAGGGTGGTTTAACTTGCAGCACAGCCATGATGTACTAACCTCACAAGGGGATGGAAGGAGATGGAAAGCTGTCTGTTCATAACAGAGCTAGCAGGTCTTCCTGTAAGAGAGATGATTCCATACAGTGGATCAAAAGGAAAGAAATGCATGGGGGTAGCTTTTAGTAGCATGTGAGCATGGACAGTAGCAATGGGTGGTGGATGATGGGAAGGTCCAAAGGTGATTAGAGAGTAGG
>NW_008664375.1:43003-80838 GCF_000695815.1 Acanthisitta chloris | reverse complement strand
AATGCAGGGAGGGAGCTGTGAGAACTGCATTTGGCACAATCTATGAGAAATAGACTGCTGGAATATAAAGTGATCAAAATGGGTACCTGTCATGAGCAGAGTGGGTGCTTCAGACAAAGTTTGTTAGAGAAGCTCTTCTGTTGAGTCCTGAGGTGCAGAAAGGACTCCCTTGCTTTCTAAATTCCTTCTCAGAGAGGAGCCTAGGTGTGGTGGATCCAATCTTGGCCTTATTGACTTTGTCAATAGTTTATAGCTAAAGGAATATACAGATGTAGTTGAACCTTTGTACAATTTTGTCCCGCAGGGATTAAGGATGGCAAACCAGATATATTTATACAAATATATATGATTTATTATGAGAATGATTAGACAAAAATTTTTTATCAGAATTCTTTACTACACAGTATAGAAGTTATAACAACTATTATAATACAGTGCACTATAGTGCAATATTGAAGCAATATTAAAGCAATTGTATTAAAAAATAATTATTAAATAGAGATTGATGTTACTCACCCATACCAGTGACTGTGGGCAAATTTCTTGTGCTCAGCCTCAAGGAGTAACCTTGAGGGACGTCCCCACTCCAGGGAGGAATCCTCACACATACACTCCAAGAAGAGATATGTTAGAAGTCCCTACTCTTAAAATTTGGGACTGGGCTTTTATCGTAATAAAGTGATTGACTGTCAGTCAGATGTCTCCAGGCTGTGTCAGCTCAGCAGCTTTGAATAAGTTATCAGTAGTATCGTTTGTCCCTTTACCAGTTTTACCATATCTTCATCTCACCCTCAGGATGTTTAACTTTGGGGTTGATGAGCCAGGCTGGTTTCAGCATAATTTCAACACCAAAACCAGCATGATGGCCCTTCTGTATTTGCCACTGATAGCTTTGCAAATAGGGCATTTTCAAGTTGTTTTACCCCATGCCAAGGCTGAGCATCCTGCTACAGTACCCTTATGTGCTCAGTCCAAAACATACTTGGTCTCCTAAACATGTGGCTGAACTGAGCTGTGCTGGACACTGAAGAAAAGGGTGCAGGTGGCCTCATATGGCAGGAGGAAAGGCAAGTTCAGGGCAGGCTACAATTTCTGCTACTAAGGTGAATCTACATCCCTGTGATGTCACAGGCTGTGGTGTCTCAGGAGATGACCACCTTCAGTCCTTCACACCTTGTGCTTCCACTGGGGATCTAAATGTTATGGCACAATCTTTTGTCACACACATTCAACTCACAGACTCCCTTTTCTGACTTCCATACATTTCCACAGCTGTCCTAACTCATTCTGCACATAGTCCATTTGTCAGGCCAAACAACCCATCCCACAGCTCTTCATTCCTTTGGTGCATCTTCCTCTCAACTCTCTTCCACCCTTGTTCATCCCGTCAATTCTACTTCAGCCTATACAGGATGGATAAGCTAGGAGCACCAGTCTTTTAGTATCGGTTACACTCAGAGTTTCTGAGTGGATAATTCTTAAGAAAGAATATTGGATTCAGAGGTGGGTTATGGTGGTCTGTCAGTGTTCATCAAACACCATGAAATATCAGCTGTACAGATGACACTTACCAACTGCAACCCAGTAAACCGGAAATAATTTGATCCTCAGAGTTTGCATGGATTGTTAATATTTGGAAACAATATATAAAATTGAAAGGAAGAAACTCTTCCAGAAAAAACTCAGACCAATAATAGATATAATTTCTGCTTATTTTTGATACATTTTGAGCTTGTGGATCAACCCTCATTAAGAAAAGAGTTGCCACATTTTATTTTCTTCCCTTGAGAGAAGCATGTGTCATCATGCATTCTATGATTAGTTAAATTCCAGATTTACATTTTGGTTTGCTCATGCAGTTTCCAGTCTTTCAGATTGCCTGTGACTCTTCATTCCAACATAACTCTGTGTAGTTTGAAAATGGGATTGCTACACATTGCCTGTGACATATCATTAGCCTTTTCAGAACTCTTGGCCCAGTGTTTCTGCATCCTGTAGCTGTGAATCAAACACAGGTCACTGGACTCAGTGTTCAGCTGCTGTGAGCTGTGTTGAAATAAACCAATTGGTGATTTGTCTTATCATGTGGAAAGGGAAGACAGAGACAGAACAAATAGCTTCATGATTACTTTTCATCACTAAGTGCCAGTTGGTATAACTTGGTCTTGTCAAAAGGCAAAAGGTACAAAATTGGCAACATATCTTGGTTGCTTGACTGTGAATATTTGGTAGAACTTAGTGGGGCAAAAAGCGTGGCATCAAGGATCCTGACATGCTATATGAAGATTGCTTTAAAACATGAAAATGTAAAGAAAAAAAGAACACTGGCTATAATATTTTCACACCTTATGAATAAATTTATTAGAAAAATAGAGATTCAGCTGGCTCAAGCATCTTGAATAAGTGCTGTTAGGTTCTAGCCAAGGTACGTATACTATTTTCCTGGATAATTGCCACATGGTCTCACAGTTCCATTTTTTTATTCTTTTTTTTTTTATTTTAAATGTGATATTTCTTTAAATGTCAAATTGGGCAGAACTGCATCATGTCAGTTTATAGACTTTTTTAGGATTTAACTTCTTGTAACATAGTTAATAAACAAAGTTGATATTTCACAAGAAATGCAATATTAAGGAAAAAAGTTTTAGAGATTAGAGCAAATTTCAACCTACCTGTGACAAAAGGTAATACACAGACAAAGCATAGTGAAAACTAGGCATAGGCAATCATAAAAAATGAAATGTAGAACTCTTTCCTGCAGAAAGTTGATTTATTGGACTATATTCTCTGATGGTTGCCAAAATACCCGTGTAGGCAGCTAGAGAGGACCAGTTAACACTAATCATGGGATCCTAGGGTAGCTCATGTTATTAGAAGTCTGGTGTGATCAAGATTTCATCCACAGGCTGTACAGGCAAGTTATCATTTCAAGAGACCTCCAAATGAACAATAACAAAACCCATGGATGTATTGGATGTTGATATTTCAGTTGCGTTTTCAGGTAAAGCCATTGCTGTGTTTAGCTCAGATTTAACTACACAACATATGGCTCAAGTGTGGCACAGAGTTAATGCATCCTAAATATGTTTCAGCACATGGACATTACTATATAACTAGGGAAAATTTTGCACTTCTTGAAGTAGAACAGTTCCTGAGGGCTAGAACTAGGTATAGCAACTGTAGCCTGCCTTACTTATGTAGTTATTTTTAATATGTATGTATTCCACAGGATCAAATAAAACTGAAGGAGAAGACTTTTGAGTTTTCCAGATCTCAATGTGTAAATTACTATAATAACAATAAAACTGAAGGAGAAGACTTTTGAGTCTTCCAGATCTCAATGTGTAAATTGAGACTATAATAACGTTTCCCCTCTTTTTCAAAAGAAAGATAAGAATTTATCATCTCCCATGTTTTTTTGCTATATATATATCTTCTGGCTCAGTCACTGTCATAGTATAGTGTATTTTTACATACAATATGGAAGTGCATTTATTATAACACTATTTGGCACTGGCATTATTAGCACCTAGGGTGGTGCAAGATTGTAGGCCTGTCAAAATTCACTAGTGACCGAAACCAATGTAAATAAATGGATTGTGCTTTAGATTTTATTAGCTGAGCAGTTTACTGCTAAAATACCTGTTAGATGCTATTTGAGCTGTTAAGGAATAGCCCTTGAAAGTTTTGTTAATTGTGTGTTAATCTCACTGGGAGTGTTTGCTTAACACTGCGGAAGGAAATAAACTTTTAAAGACAAAATATTGAAATCTAGAATCTATTTGTATCTAAACTTCTAAGTCTAGTAGCCATTAGAAGAGAACTTCTTTCTGAAATAATTTGGTTTCATCCATTATGAATTAGTGTGGGCTGAATTTTAAGAGCTGAAGAACTTTACATATGGTTTTCAAGAAAAGGTTGGATGTTTTTGCCATTAATGAGATCCTCTGAAGTTCTTTACATTAAATTGCTCTCCTACTCTTCTTGAAAGGCCCAGTTTGCTGCTAGGACACCAGGTTGTCAAACATGATTGCTTCAAATAGGGTTATTTTGCATTCTATGAAGATTAATTTGGGCTCCTCAAAGCCTTAGCTGCTTGGGGGCGAAAGGAAATAATTCTTCATCAATAGTCATAATGTCTCCTAGGCACATGGAAAAATGTGGTACTGGGCAGATCTTAAACAGCAATTGATGAGCTTAAGTAGTGTGTGGGCTGGGAAAAGAAAGAAGAGGGTGCAGTGTCACTCACATATTTTTGTGAGTTGTTATGCTCAGCTTATATGGCTGTTCTGCAGCAACCAGTCCCAGTAGTGCAATAGAGCAAGACACAGGGAAGCTGACTATAAACTAAAATTTCTCTAGCATGTGGTCATAGTTCAGCTTAAACAGAATTCTACCAAGAAAACAGTCTGAGAAGTTTGCATTTTGACTCCACAAACTGTTCCCTGTTGCAGAATGGCTGTCCCTCCTATCTTCTGGACAGTCATGTTCTGCAAAAGACTCCATGGAGCTTTCTGGCCATTTTTACTTACATTTCCTATGGAAAAATGTGTTTACTTGCAAGAAAGAAAATTCACTGGAAAAAATTCCAGCTGTGCATATTTAGATATGCTCTTGTTTCCAAGTAAAACATAGAGTGGTGGGATATTTATACATTGTAGAACATAATGTATAATTTAACTTGTCTGAGGTAAGTGAAAGATCTTTTTTTCCATAGGAAACAATGACTATAGGAAGCATTTAGTTATATAATTAAAAAATAAGATCATATTTCTTTTTCTCAGATGCAGATCCTACAGCAAAACTTTGTTTTCCAGATAGTGATATGAAGATCCAATGGCAGCCATCTTCAGCTGCATTTTTTTTATGGGAACCTGCTCCAGTTTCTCATTAATTGCCAAATTTCTATCATTTGTATTTCTCTGTTGCCAAGAACAAGATAATAGATAACTTTATAAATCCATAGAAGAGCAATATGTTCCTCTTTGATGAGTGTTCTCTTTAAAGAAAAAATATTCCTTAGTTACAAGGAGGATGGAATTTTCAGGAGAATGAAAAGTTTTGGTTTGCATGTAACCATATGCTTGACACATAATAATTATAAATGTGTGTGCATTTTTGCTTGCCACACAGACACAGACCTATTTCTTTGAAGTTCAATGAAAGTGTTACTTTTGACATCTGTGTTAGCAGGTTTGTTTCTGCCTCAGGCAAATCTGTTAGTGCTGCCAAGTACTTGCCCCTTACTTCTTTCATTAGACCCTGCAATATATTCTCCTGTTATCCCTGAAAACCTAAACTGAAAGACATTGAAATTGGCACGACTTAAATAATACAGAAAAAGAAAAGAATAAAGCAAAGTGCACATCCAGGAGGTGTGGGAGATTTGAACTAACTTGTCAGAGGTTGAGACTGTGATTCGGGAGAAGAGACAGGGACAGAGATTGGGGGGTTAAACTGGGAAACACATTGGGTTTGATGACTGGGAGGAGGTTAAATAATTTGGGCAAAATAAGGAAGACCTGAACGGAGATTCTGGAAAAATGTAATTCAACAAAGATGCAGGGAGAGGCACAGACCAAAGGGATATGAACACTGAGACTGGTTCAGAAAGAAAATGGGCACCAAGAACCATGAAGCAAGATGGAAAAAAAGAAATGAAGAGCTGCTGTGAGAATGGAAGAGAAATCAGGTGTGGTTTGGGATATAAATTGAAGTCAAGGAGAGACAGTGTTGAAAGACTGAGAGAGGGAAAACAGAAAGGGGAAGGAGTGGATAGGAACACGGTGTAAATGAGGCTAAAATTGAAATAAGGAAAGGTGCTGAGGAGGAGTTAATGGATTTAATGAGTGAAGAGTTACAAAATATTTGCTGGATCTCTGTCATAACTTTGCTGTCACACCCGCTCCTTCGCTTCTAAAAGAGACCTCTCATGACCTTGGGTATCCATTGATTACTGCAAATTCTGGTTGTGGTGTTTCTGCTTTTTTTTCTCAGTATCTTCCTTCTCTAGGTATATTGTCACATCCAGTGTCTGTTTGGCCATTCCATACTCTGCAGACACCTATGGAAATCCACCATTGCACTTTCTCTGGGCTGTAGTTGGGATGAATTTAAAATCTGATCCTAGGATCTCTTAGTGGTGGCTGTCCACTCCTTGTCCTCCTGGCCACTTTTCCCCAGTTTTCCTGCCAGTTTATTTTTAACATACCCTTTTGTTGTGCAGTATCACAAACAATTGTACCTGCACAAAATAGTGGTGGTGGGTAAGGAGGACCATATGGTGGCAGATGACAGCGACAGGCAGAAATATTTCAACTAGTACTGCTGTTTTTACAGTCTCACTCCTGCAGAAGTCCCATGATACGCCAATATACACATACCAAAGCAGGTAAAATGTTCCTAAAAATGCTACAGTACATATTCTCATTGATTTCAGTGGAGGTGGACAAAATGCTTCCCCCCATGGGGAATGTGGACTTGCAGGTCAAGCATTCTGGAGGTTTCACTGTGCTCTGGTACCAGTAAATTGATGTAAAAAGCATTGGAAAAATATTTTATCCCACGTAATATCCTGATGCACAGAACGACAACCTATTAGTATTGGTATGGATTCTGTTAATGCAAGAGGTGAATGGGTCCCACGAGTACACTCACCTTTGATGCTGACAATGCAGCTGCTCATACAATGCCAAGGGATGGATGTTTTCATACACATCTATGCACACGTGCTAAGCTCCTTTGCAGTGAAGTTTGTATATGAAGATGGTGTACAAATTGCACAAATTCCATGACTGAGAAACAGCTGATGACTCCAGTTCTTCCATTTTAGTCTGAAATGATGAATGTTGGCATTACTTACCTTGAACTAATGGGTAACTTATCAATTCCTTCAGCTGACAACAATTATATTTCACTCAGGAACAGTACTTAGTTACAAGAAAGTTGAAATGAGCTGAATTCTTGTTCTTTTAAACATGAGAATTTTTATTGAAAAGACTTTTTTTTTTGTTTTTAATTTTAATCTCTATGTTGCAGTATTTATTTGAGTATATATTTTGAAGTAGATCAAAATAGAACTTAAAGCCTAAATTTAGAATCTTATGTTCCCTGCTAAGCATATGGTGCTAGTGAAAACAAATCTAAACAAATTAACAATGCCAAAAAAAGAATTAAAAAAAGCAGCATTGCCTAAGAGTGGAAAAAAGTGGTTATTTCCCTCTATTTAACACTTATAAGGATGCACCTGGAGGACTGTTTTCATTTTCAGGCTTCCCAGTTAGAAACTTGTAAAAATTGTTAGGAGTCTGGAGTACATAATATGTGAAGACTTGGACTTGATTTGGCTGACCAGTCTGCCCAGAAAGGCTGTGGAGTTTCCATCCATGAAGGCTTTCAGGTCTGGACTGAACATTCTCCTGTTCAACCTGGTCTGTCTGTGAAACCATCCCTGATTTGAAGAGAGGATTGACCTGGGGATCCCTTCCAGACTTTATTATTCTAGCATGATATAATGAAACAATGCTATTAAGCATAGTTACATCAGCACTAGTATCCTATAAATCAGCCTATCTCACATTTATTGCCTATGAAAATATCTTTTATTTGCCTTTAATTATTTACAGAAATCTCATTGCCACTTATATAAATCGAGATGCACAGAGTATATGTTCTTGACTGCTCAGTTTATATATTGCTTCCTGAAGCCTCATCTTTGTAGTCTTAGCTTTATAAACACAGGAGATTTAAAGTCAGACTGTCTGATCATAACACCTCACTTCTGCACTCTTCTAGCTATGTATTATCCTACATACTGAAGGTAGCAACATGTTCATGTATTTTAAAATGCATTTTTTTTTGTATTAAGTTTTCAAGAAGTAGAAAATCCACCAGTCCTATCTTTTGGGTGTCCTAATGATTAGTCATCCTTCCTGCTAAGAATATGAATATAGTTTTTAATGGGACATTTTTGGCTTGTACTGTACAAATGACAGGGTTTCCATGGCAGTGAGCTACAGGGTGCTTTGGGAGGGAAATGATGTGAGTTGTGCTCATTCAGTCAAAGCAGGTTCTCCATCATACCACCAGACTGTAAATACCTGTGAGGAGTGTACTGAACAATGACTCAGACACATAAAAGGTAATATATGAAGAAAATGTGTTTGGAGACGTAGCAAGATGGTCTTGGGAGGGCAGATGGAGGAGATGCTTCGGATATGCATAGAGAGACAACCTGTCGTGCAGAGACATTGAGCTGGAAGTGTGCTTGTTGAAGAAGACACTGGTGTTTATTTATGTGTTTGTTTAGCTGTTTGCATTTTCTTTTTTCTCAGCACACAAATCAGTGTATTTAGAAGTTTGTGTTAACTGTCAAAAAATAAGTAAAAATTCCCCATGTTGAGAGTCTTTTGCCTGTGTTTAGCTTCTAGGAGTTGGCCCTTGCTATTCCTTTCTCTGTGAAAGAAAGAATTCTTTAGCGTATTTCCTTTCCAGCAAAGAATGTCTAAATTGCACTCAAACTGATTACAAGTCTTTTTGGTGAATCTATAAATATATTAAACTATTGCTGTCTCTGTCACTAAGTCAGCCCTTGAACAGATTAACTGGCAGCTCCAGTTAATTAACAGGCTCAACCTTTTGAGTTTCCAGCCTCCTTTTAAAAATATGGACAGAGCATTGCAATATTTGTCTATGCTGCTATGCAAGAAGATAAAATAAACTTTCCCCATGCTGTTTCCATATTTCTCTAACCCACCTTTAATAACTTCTGCAAGGATATCTAACCAAAAGCTTATGCTGAGCTCCTTATTCACTATTGTTTGTTTTTTGTCTTTTGCAGCTATGACTCTTGTCTGTCTCTGTCTTCCATAGGTAGATGGAAACTTCTCTCTTTTTGCTGCTCCTCTCCTTACTACCTTCTTCCCTTGGCTACCAGTTTCCTTGTGGCTCTCTGTTGCCATAAAGAATCAATGATGATAGTACAAGAAAATGTCCTAGTCCTAACTTTGCCAAAAAAGGAGCACTAAGGAATTACACATCAGTTTACCTAATTTGTACTCAGAAACAAAGGCTCAAGAAATTCTAAAGCTGTCTTCACAAAAGGTAAAGCAAGGAGAATGTTAATAGCCAGAAGATAAGGCAAAAAACCCTAGGTGGTATAGATTTGTCAGGGGCAGGTCATACCAAAGAAATCTAGTTTTCTTTTATGACTAAATCCAATTTTCTCCTTTGACAGGGTAAATGGCTAAATGGATAGTGGGCAGGTACATATACGACATGATATATTCTGAGTTTAACAAGGCTTTCATGATTTTCTGCATGACAGTCTCTTTACCTAAGGAAATATGATGCAGTTATAGTCAACATAAGGTGAGTACAGATTTGGTTGAAAAATTTGTCTCAGAAGGCAATATTTACAGAATCATACGATGGAAGAGGAAATTTTCAATATCTATAATGAAATATAAGACTTTTTTAGCAATGCCATTGCAAACTTTTATCTTTACTGGGAGAATAGAAATATGGCCTGGGAAAAAACAATGCTTAAGACCATATCACTTTGGGTTTCTCTTATTTATTATCAAAATATTTGCTGGACTTGTTTTAACATGTGGGAGTATCTGCAAATGAAAGAAAGGAAATCTCAGGGTAGGAAACTGCACATAAAATGTCAGTGAAGAAAAAGTAAATGTGGAAGATGCATGCATGAGGCTTTTTTTCGGTTTTGGGTGAATTAAATCAAATCAAGAACCCTAAAGAACATTATTCTTATTTTGTAATCATTATTAGTCATTAGCCTCGTAATAATTTTTAATGCACTAAACCCAGTATTTCTTGATTCTTATGGGGATTCTGGTACACTTGTTGCAGGAAGGGAAGAAAAGATTATTCTTCTCTAGAAAAAGAAGGGAGATATATTTAGGCAAAAGTAAGCAAAAGCATTCAGTCCTGATGGGAGTGGTAGACATCTGCACTTCATTAGAGGAGAAAACCCTTATAAGAAGTGTTTATGTTGGGGAAGAAATCTTTCTTTCCAAACAAATATTGCAATAAGATCTGTTCATACCCTGACCCTTTGCTGCTGAGGCCACAAATGAGGGTCTACAAAGAGCCCATTTTGCAGTCACAGTGCTGCTTTCTTCTGTTTCCTTACGACTTGAAGGATCATGAAGACATGGGTCCCAGGAGAGCATCTGAAATGAAATCCTTTTGCTGTCTATAGCTCTATAGTACTTCACAATATCATGTCCTTAAAATTTGAAGTTGACAAGGCAAAAGTGTGTTCCCTCCCCCCAAAAATCCCCAACAAACAAACAGCCCAAAACGATGTTAGCAAATTAGAGAGTTTGTCATAGAAATACAAATAATGTGTCTGATCACCTCTAGCAGAATTTCTTAAAGGTGATATCTTCACCTGTGTTTAATTTCATGGAATTTGAGGTGCTTGACAGTTAAACATTCCAAAGCAGTTAGTGGTATAGGATCATGCTGTGTCCACATCATTGTGAGTGCTGACCATGTCATATCTCTGTTCTGAATGGGAGCCATATGGACTTGTATTTGAGTCAGACACATCTACTGAAAATCCCAGAGGTCGAAAAAGTTAAGGGATAAAATTATTGAGCAAAGGCTGCCTAAAATGAAGGGTGGTATCTCTGGACCAACATGTACTTTCTTGACATATAGTTTTGATTTCCTTCAGCTCTCCCTTTGGTCCTTGCAATCTTGTTTCATTTTTTTGCATTGGTGTATTAGCAAAATAAGGAATGTTCTATGATAGTACATCTGTTACCACTTCATGGCCAGCCACAGATGCTTGAGTGGCTAAGCATTTCCAGTTTGATTAGGAATTTATTTGTTGTTTCTGCTCTACTGATTCAGTTTTTGTTTTCAGGTGTTTGTGTATTTATTATTTTTTATGTTCAGACAGAGCACAGGAGTTGTATTCATTCATGCATAAGCTGACAGCTGGTTGCTTCATAGCTGGATGTTTTCCCCTTTCTCCTAACTCATAGCCAGTGCTTAATTTCACAAAATTTAGGTTGTGAGATACAGACATTACCAGAAAGAATTGCTTTTACAGAACAGTATAAATTTCATTGCATATATCAGTACTCATTTATATGATGTAGCAAGACACAGGAATACAATATTTATCCTCGATAAAGTAGCTGTCTCAACATAGAAACTGATGCTATGGATGTTTATAAATTTT
The DNA here is from genome assembly GCF_000695815.1 of Acanthisitta chloris. Lineage (NCBI taxonomy): Eukaryota > Metazoa > Chordata > Aves > Passeriformes > Acanthisittidae > Acanthisitta > Acanthisitta chloris. Next base: position 69,623 of record NW_008664375.1, on the reverse strand, counting down.
AATACATGGAAGAAGTTTCACAAAGGAAAGTGTCACAAGTTCAGTGGAGATTAATTCTATTTCTTAGGTTCCTTTCTATTATCTGCTCATGTTCACTGCTGGAGAGCAGTCATGAAACTCGATGGCACATGAACAAACCAGCATGGATACTCTTACATTCTTTCCTTGTAAGACCTTTCTGAGCTGAGCTGTACAAAACAGACAGACACACACATGCAAACACAATTCACTACTTCATGCTGTCAGTGTAGGAGAAGGACTTCTTTGTCTTCAAACATTTTATTTCATCCATATTCCATAAGCTGACAGCTGGTTGCTTCATAGCTGGATGTTTTCCCCTTTCTCCTAACTCATAGCCAGTGCTTAATTTCACAAAATTTAGGTTGTGAGATACAGACATTACCAGAAAGAATTGCTTTTACAGAACAGTATAAATTTCATTGCATATATCAGTACTCATTTATATGATGTAGCAAGACACAGGAATACAATATTTATCCTCGATAAAGTAGCTGTCTCAACATAGAAACTGATGCTATGGATGTTTATAAATTTTAATACATGGAAGAAGTTTCACAAAGGAAAGTGTCACAAGTTCAGTGGAGATTAATTCTATTTCTTAGGTTCCTTTCTATTATCTGCTCATGTTCACTGCTGGAGAGCAGTCATGAAACTCGATGGCACATGAACAAACCAGCATGGATACTCTTACATTCTTTCCTTGTAAGACCTTTCTGAACTGAGCTGTACAAAACAGACAGACACACACATGCATGCACAATTCACTACTTCATGCTGTCAGTGTAGGAGAAGGACTTCTTTGTCTTTAAATATTTTATTTCATCCATATTTTTATAGAGGTCTCAGGCTACCCTGGAATGATGGCTGTTCCTTCCACATGTCTCTTGTACCTACTCTGCTATGAGAACCTCTTAGTTCTCTTCTATCACTGGCTATTTCTCTGAATCTCTGGTGTGAAAGATGATTAGAATAGAATAGAATAGAATAGAATAGAATAGAATAGAATAGAATAGGATAGGATAGGATAGGATAGGATAGACTAGACTAGACTAGACTAGACTAGACTAGACTAGAATAGAACAGAATGTTTCAGTTGGAAGGGACCTACAGAATGCATGTTGTCCAACTGCCTGACCAATTTGGGGTTCACCCAAAGTGAAAGCATGTTATTATAGAATCACAGAACCATAGAATTCTGAAGATTTATAGCAGATCTTTAGGATCATCAAGTCTGAATAAAATTATGGGTATTTTCCAGAAACCACTTAAACACTGACAGGCATAGGACATTGACCACCTCTTGGGAAGTCTGTTTCAGTGTTTGACTTCACTGTAGCCTCTTAAATGGCCTATTTCAAAACAGTAGTTGTACTTTGCCAATACAGTTGTATTTTATCCTTAGAGCTAAAAGAATGTAAACTACTGACTAATTTTATGACTGTAAGCTTTTAAATACACTAACTGCACCATGTTTAGGTAGATTAACCATGTCCATGAGTGTGGAGAGAATTCTTAGGTACAATTCAACTCACTGAAGTTCAGTCCCTGGAAAAGAAAATCATAGAAAGAAAAAAAATCCAGAAATTGTGAATTTAGACCACAGCTAGTGATCTATAAATTTATATAACACTCTCTGTCTCCCCATCTGTCTCTCTCTCTTAATGTATATAGAGCAATATACATTACACTGGGCAATATGCATAGTCCTGGGAGTGGGCCTTACAATGCTTTTATGGTCTCTTTTATACTTTTTCATCCTGACCACATCACAGAATTCCCATTAATGTATGTGGAAATCCTGTTCTCAAGAGCTCTGTGAGGTGATGTCCCAGCTGCTGTCTGTTATCAGTGTGTAATGAGATTTCTCTTCCAGTGCATATTAGAAAGTCACATTTTCTCCTTTGTGTTTTGTTTTCAGGAGCATCAGAGCAGGGTATTTTGTGTGGTATTTGGGAAAATTTATCAACAAAAAAACAATTAGCACCCTGAAGAAATAAGATGAAGCAAACATAAAAGTTAAAATTACAGAACACCTGTCCTTTTTAAAATTTTGGTAAAAATTAGAGACAGCAGCAAGTTTTCCCTATAAACCAGCATGGGGCAGTGTTATCCATGCAAACTCAGACTGCCTTTACTGGCAGATAAATCAACATCAGTGTCTGTAAGGTTTAGACATAAACATCTGAACAGACTTGGAAGCTCTTGTAAGTTACTGGCTTGGACAAATATAGCTACACAGAAAAGACAAAAATCATCTTCAGACACAGAATTAAACTTGCTGTTTTGTGTTATACGTTTAGGAAGCAAAGAGTGTGTCATAACAGCTAGACACAGGTGTCCCCAGCTGTAAGGATGATTAAGATGATGACGACAACGATGATGACAAAGATGATAATTAACATTGTGTCCAGCAGCTGAGGATCAGGAAACAGTAAAAAATTGTCCAAACTCATACTAAAATGGAGAGGTGTGGGCAGGAAAAGGGAGGTGTGGGCAGGGAAAGGCAACTAATTATTTTTCAAATCCCCCTCCCATCAAATGTATGTCTCTGAATTCTTCTGGGGGCTCTGTGTGGAACTAAATGTCTCAGATGCCAAACTGTCTGATAGAACAGGAGTAGCACCTAGGAGTGCACGTAGTGTCTTCCCCAGTGTGTGTGTGCAGCCTATTGTATCAGACTGGCAATCTTCAAGATTATAGCAATTTTAAAAGCAAAACAAAGTAGATTAAATTAGGTACAACAATTATGTTCTGAGTAAAATCCCAAGTGTCAAAGAATCTTCATTCTTTAATGCATGTATTAATATTAAAAATGATGACATATCCTGTGTTATGATTTTAGTTATATTAATAAAATTTTTAATAAATTAACATTTTAAAAATTAAAATTAGGTTTCAAATTAAGAGAAAACATAAGCAGATTTTTCTCTCATAAAAAGAAGCAAATTAGAGGGTATCAAGGACTCCTTCTTCTATAATTTTAGTTCTTTTTGTTCTCTTTTACGACTGGTTTCTGCTTCAGTTAATCTCCTATGTGTTTTCTTCTTTGCTCTGAAGGGTTCCAGAAAAAATGAGGTTTCTTTTGTATAAACTGAATGCTAAATGGAGACTGTCAGGTATGTCATCACATTTAATTTATCTCACACTAAGAAGACACTGTTTGCCCAGATGATCTGATAGGAGATTTAGGACACAGCTAATTTGTGGACTGCTGACAAGCTGGCAAAACAATAACATTGTTAAAAAAAAAAAAAGAGATATGTTAAGTCAGTTTTTCTTCAAATGAGTTGTGGATAATATTACTAGGTCTGTTGTACATTCTTAAAAATTAAATGAATAAAAAGTCAGGAGAGAGTGAATCATTAAAATTGATGCCCAAACATGTTTAGAATGCATCTCCTGTATAAAAATAAATAGCAAGGTGACTCTATGACTTGACCTATAATATTAAAAGGCATTTACAAATAGAACTGGAAACCAAAGACTTTTTAATAATAGCCATATTTCTGTGATATAATATCCCTGAGATGAAGTTATGTGACTCTGGGAGCAAGTACACTGTGGGGAAGCACAATTCAACTTAAATATTTTGAGAAGAAACTAAGAAATGAGATTTGAGAATAGGAAAAAAAGACTTCAGCATTAACAGTACATTTTCTGTAATGTGATACAGAACACAGAAAAACAGACACTTTTTTTCTTGATCTATCCCAAAGTCAAAGGGTAACATTAACAATTTTTTCCAAGTTACAAAACTGTGAAAAATCATCTGCCTTTTTTGACATAATTAAGTTCTGAACATAATCGACACATTGCTGTTTTAAAAGAAAATTAGTCCACCTTGTGAAACTCTTTCTTTTCCTCTTGAACAAATGTGCTGTGAAAACAAGAAATAATTAAATGCCTAAGCTGAAAGTATTTACAAATGCTTTAAACAGAATTCTTAGCAAAAATTACTGGGTGGTAAACTTTTAAAATAGAAGTTCCTCTCTTAAAAACAAGCACATGTCAGAGGAACATAGGTCAGAGCAAAAAGGGATACAGAAAAACCCATTCTGTCCTGACACCCCTGAGGAACCAGCCCCTGGCAAATTCACACTTGTGGTTTGAACACAACAGGTTATGGAATGCAAAGAAGTACAGTGCTGCCAACTTCCAGCAAAAAGTCCAAACTAATTGGGCCAGACAGTAAAAAGAAGGAAAAAGAAAAGTGGGAAAAAAAAGAAAGAAAGAGGCTTCACATTGTCAGGGAGGATAATTTGTAGCTCAGTGTCTCAGGTTGGATTGTTAGTGCCATGTCTGTGGTACATATTTTCAGCTCAGCCTGAATTACTTTTGCAGAATTGTCCTGGACAATCCATTTGTTTAAAAGTACGAAGTCTTAAGTGTTCTTTAGAAGAATGAACAGACGATGCAGTTTGGAGGAATGTTATTTAAAAATGCTTTTGGCTGGGCCTGATGCCTCAGTCTTTAGTCACAGCAAGCTGTATCTGCTTGCTGATTGCTACACTGGAATTATGTTAAAATCCCTCTGCTGAAGAGGCAGCTGCCTTGCTTAGGGAGAAACCCTGGGTAAAACTGGACTTATGATCACAATTTCTCCTTTGGTCTTGCCCTTGGAGGAAAATTCTTTGCTACAGCTCTTTACCAAACCTTGGGACTGATCTCAGACTTCACTGAACTACTGCTACCTTCAACAGTCTCCTTCTCCTGTTGCCCTGGCAGGAGCTAAGTGATTTGCCATCCTTTTTATTAGGCTAAAGAGGTTCGTCATAGAATCTTCAAAGAATCATAGAATTTTTGGAGCTGGAATGGACCTTACAGATCATCTAGTCCCAACCTGTTGTCATGGGCAGGGACACCTCCCCACTAGACCAGCATGCCAAGGCCTCATCTAGCCTAGCTTTGAACACCACCAGGTTTCATGTCGCACAAGAACCATCCCAAGTTAGCACAGGATATGGGAAGGGCCCAACGCTGAATCTACATTAGCCACATCTACTGCTGACTAAATAGGACAGGAATCAAGAGTGTGCACAGTCCCATGCTGGTTTATACTGATTAATTATATGTCTACTCTTTGAAAAATGGCAGCAGGCTTTAAAGTTTTTCAAGTAGAGTGTAGTAGAGGTGATAACTCAATAGCAAATTGCAAAAAAAATACAGTAAATAAAAAATAAAGGGATATAAGTGTATGCCATACACATAGCTCAACAAGATGACATTCATTTTATAAAACTCTTTTTAAAATTGTTTTTCCACATGGCAAAATGGCAAAATGGCAGCAGAGAATACTGTGCACAAAAATGATGTCACCACTAGCTCCAAGTGAATCATATCAAAAGTAAATAATCACTTTAGCAAAATAATCAGAACAAATGTTATAAAGAACAAAATAAAACTAAGCATCCCAAGTTATATATATATTATATATATTTAAGTTTTTATAAGCTTTATCAGACCAATGAACACTAGAGAATCTATAAATGCTAAACTTAAATTTGAGTTCTGAACAATTATTTTTGATGTGCAAACTTCCAAGTAAAAGCATGACTTGATTTGAAATAGCTTAGATATTATTATTTATTATTGCAAGAGAAAGGAAAGTGTGAGGGAGACTGCATAAGAGCCTGGGAATAGACATACAAGAGTTAAGAATTTGCAAACCTCAGGATTTTGTTGATATGGAGGGTCTACTTTAAAACATTTAAATAGTGATTTTCACCTTTGAAATATATAAAATACAGTGTGAAAGTGTCTTAGGCAGACAAAACTTCAGGACAAAACTCCCTTAATGGATATTTCCGTGACTATGACTAAAAACATTTCAAAATTATAAACATAGAACTTTTCTAAAATAGGGAAAAATCATCAGGAGAAAGGACAGAAATTACATGGAAATTAAAATAAAAAAATCTCCCTCCCTACTGTTGCGCTCCCCACTGAGTTCTTGGAGGCTTGTTCTCTGTCCAGCAACTGAAAACAGCTTCCTTAATTGCAGCAAACTTGTCCCAGTCTCTAGGGCTGGTATCTCCTTGCAGCACTTCTGAAGCCTGGCTGTGTATCATCTCCCTTCTCAGGCTCTCCTTGTGTTGATGGTTTGTTTTCCCTTGCTCAGTCTCTTCCCCCTGCCAGCCCACCCTGACTGCTAGATGAGCATTTCAGCATTTCATGATGTAATACTGACTGCTTTGTGTCCGGGCTCTTGTGTGGGATGGACCATTACCTTTATCTCCACTGTCTTACATGATTAGAGATTATTTTTCTTCATTACATTAAACAACCTCAGTTAATTCAGTCTCTTTTTGAACATTCTGTTTTCTAGGTTGTTGCTCATCAATCATTTCTACAGTCTGTTCTCTGGGCTTTCCACAGTCTGTCCAAATTCTTAAAGCAAAGTGCCTTAAGCACAACAAAAGATCAAGAGCTGAAAATATACATAAATATATGTATGTGTTTATGTGTGTGTGTGTATGGCCAAGTGCAATTTTTAAATGCCACTTCTTGATTCTTTCTAGGAGATTCTCTGGGTTTTCCTATAGGTGTAATTTCCCTGTTAAGTACATCTCTCAACATGCATCACAATCTCTTCTCTTGTAATGAAACTGCTGCATACTAAAAGCTTCAGAAAAGAAATGGGATGTAGGATCCAAGAACTGTAACTCCCCAGATATATGGAACTTAAATAGTTTTATTTTAGCCACATTAATTTTTTTTTACATCAGACTAATGCTTTTACAGCCTTGTCACAAGGTTATTTTCTTAGTTTGAAGGTTTAATTGCTAACTTTCATTATCAGCATAAATAGATTTTCTCAAGAATTCCACATTTCCCATACTTGAACACATTGGAAAATACATTTCTGTTGTCATTCTAGTACTGTGCCCTAAAAATCCCTTTCCCAAGTAAAACTCCCTGTGTTTGAGAGGCAGGAAATATTACTCTGAGTTTAAAGCAGTGCTAATACTGCCCCATGCCTTCCAAAGGATACTGGACACATTTATATGGAGTGTGAACAGAAGGAGCTTGCATCTGCTTCTAAAGTCTGTGTGGATAAACTGTGTGGAGTATTGAAATACACCCAAACACCAAAATATTTACTAGCAAAAATTCTTCTGTATGTCTCTATAGAAGCAATTGTTAGGACTACTAGATGCCCACATGGCTCTGGCTGTTGCAAACCACAGAGGATTTGACTTTGAGGTCTTGGGTGTACGTGCCATAATATGAAAGCTAACATACAGCCACAGACTTGCCAACCTTTACTTTAAAAATGGTGAGTCATGATCTCAAGACATGAAAGGACCTTATGTGATGGGATCCCCAGTCAAGCCGATGACTTGAGTTGGAACAGCTTCACCACTAAAACGGAGCAGCTCTCTAAAACTAAGCATGCCAAGAGACATTGAAGGCTTCCAGTCTCTAGAGGTATATTTCAATAAAATCCAAAAATAGTAAGATGGAACATGGCAATTCTTTCCAGAGTAACAACTCAGGACTGCTGGGTGAAAAAGGCTAAAAATTAATCTGGGCAGGACAGGAGAGTTTTGGCTTTCCATTTGGTCCAGCAACCTTTGGTGGTTTCCTGAGTTGCCGGAAACATACACTGACCCTCTGAGGTCTCCAGCAAAGCCTTCTCTAGGAGTCTGATGGTGCCTCTTTACTCCTTGTTCGTTCTATGCATGCCTGTCCTTTGGTCTCCTCTTGCAGTTGTACACCTCTGGCTCAGATGTTAATTCTTCTGTTGCAAGAGCAGGAATCTCCCCTACCTCCTGAGAAGTTATGCTATTCCAGAGGCCAGCAGCCAGAAAGCAGCATGTGGTCATCCTTCTCCCAGATTCTTTAGCAGAATGTACAATATGTGATGACCTGAAAACAGAGCAATTAAACTGCCATACCCATCTGTCATCACTTGAAATGATGAGATTTAAGGTAACTTTTTCTAAGCAGTGAAATCGATGATGTCTGATTTCCTAAAGATTTATTCCCTTCTCTGCAGTCCCACACGTTTCAGCAATCCTATTTTTCCTGTAAGAGCCCCAGGATAAACATTACACCCAGTTTGGAGCTGTGTGCCTGCTGATCTGTCCAGCCAGCAAGCACATGCAGTTTGGCCAACAGGAGACTGCAAAACCTTGATGTATAAATATGGAATTTTGCTTTCCTTTCCTGCATACATCAGGAAGTTTTCTCTGAAAAAAATTGATTTTCGTGACTCTTATGAAATTATCTGTTGAGACTTTTTCATCTATGTAAAGAGCTTCCAAAATTACTAGAAAGGCAGGGGCAGACATGGTTGAACAGAAATGCTTACAGAGAGACAACTAGGTGTTATATGCATATTAAACAAATTTCTAAATGACACCAAATGAAATGTAAATCTAAATTAAAACACTGAACTACTTACAATAATTTTTATTTATGACTTTCTTTGTAACCCTTTACTGTTCACTTTCCTGCCACTTGAAAATGTTAATGCATTTTCTTTTAGTGAAAGCTGTGCTTAATCACTGGATTTAAATGCTGCACTGCTGAGTCTGGAACTTAAAGCAAACAAATGTAAACCTTGGGACGAGGTAATGAGATCTGACAGGACTATTTCTCTGCAGTTCTGCTCACAAGGAAAAAAGTCTATCAAAGAAGGCATGTCTTTTGATCTTTTTTTGCTCTCCTTTCCACTAGAACAAATATATTACTAGATTATATAGAGCTCAGGCAGTCGAAATTATTCATTTAATATTTATAACATATATTGCATTTTTAAAAAAATAATTCAATTCAAAGACCTTCTTTGCAAACGAAGTTCAGAAGTTCCTGGCATTACATTTTCTGCAGTGTTAGCATGCTCACACAGAGGTTTCACAATCATTAGGGAAATAAAAATTTACATAGTTATGTACCATTGTACTTACTGTTCTCTTTGAGTTCTGGCACTCTTGCAAAGTAAAAGAACATATCACTATTATACCCTAAATCAAAACAACTTTATTTTGAATGAGTACATTTTAAAAACAGGGGTGAGTGTCACATTCATACAAGAAAATTCTCAACAAATAAGGAGGATTGGATATGAGAAGGAAGGAAGTACATAGAAAGGGTTTAAAAAAGCTCCTGAAGAAGTCAGTGTAATGGCTTCCATTTTGTTTATATTTTTGTCCTTACAGTGCTGCTGCAGATTTGTTTCTTGGCTGTTCTATTAATTAGCAGCATGCTTCTCTAGTTAAAAATTTGCATAATAATGTAAAGTAAGGCAAAATGCAAATATTGGATCTAAGGCCAGTGTAAATCCAAATGTCAAACACAATTTGAAGGCTAGGAGGAAACTGCCTGCCTGAAGAAATGTTTAATCTGAGATTTATTCTGTCACTCACAGTGTCTGTATACAAATATATAGACATGCATGCATTTGTATTATGGGGACTTTTAAGAAGAAATGGCAAACAAACTAATATACAAAAAAAACTTCTATTAGGTGTTCTTTATTTTTCTCAATAAGCTTGACAACATAAAGAAATATTTCACAGTTCCCAGTAAGGTCTTAACTGAAGCAAGTTCATTAAAATCAAGACATTATTTCTAAGAAGCTTATGTATTTTCTTTAATGATGCATTTTTAAAGATGATATTTTTTAATTTACTGCTTTCAGAGGAGATAAATTGGACAGGGAAATAATACATTAAGAAGTGATACATGGTATCCATATCCATGGTATGTATTTTGGGTGAAGTAATAAAACTTAGGCTATCCAAGGTCACCCTTTGACAGACACAAGATTTATGAGTTTGTATGCTGAATCTGAAAAGTTAAGAACAGAAAAAAAAATGTATGGTGTCTTCACATTTTTATGAATAGGTGGCTGTCTTCATATTCTCGACTGTTTTCTTCTTTTTCATTAACCCTCGAAATCTTTTCTAGTGCAATAACCATACTCAGGGACAGTCCTTGATGGCCCCAGAGATTCCCAGAAGTTATTTGCAGAAATAGTGAATGATACTTATAGTGTCCAGACTTTTTTTCCTTCTAATGGTGCACTAGGTGCACAGACTAAAAAATTGTCTCTTTTAAGTCATGGAGTTCTTGAGGGTGCTAACTCAGATTAAACAGCAGGATCTTATAATTTTAGTGGCCATTAATACAGGTTGGATATTGACAGTAAGGCTGCCAAGAACTAACAAAAGAAATATCTGCTCTGCTTTCAAATACTTTCCAGGGTTTCCCCCATATTTTCATTTTACTCTGTCTTTGAGTTGATTTTGAATGCTGTCTAATAACACCATGTTTTTTAATATTAGAAGCATGTATGGTCTTGCTGTCTTTCTTGCTAGAGAGGAACCACCAAATCAAAGTCCAGATGCTAATGTAAGCAGCAATAAAGGGAAAACCTATTTTCATAACAGCTGTACATCAACTAGTTATAACAGAGGTGCAAGTAAGTGCTGAAAGGGTTAAAAACCTGATCTGCAAATGCAGAAAATATATAATTTTTTTTCTGTGATTTGATGAAAATAAGCTGAATCAAGAGGACAATGTTTCTGCTTGACAAGAGAGCTTTTCTGAAGTGAGATGCAAAAGCTCCACAGATATATTTGGTGAAATAGGGTGAACAAGAATGTGAGAATCTTGCAGAATAGCGAAAAAATCAGCGATGAACGGGGTACAGCTTGCCCAGTTGCTTAAAAAAACATACCAATTTATGGTTGTATTCTGAGACTATGAGTCTGAGGAGCTGGTAGTTGCCTAATGCTGGTAATTTCTGCCTATATACCTACTAGTATAAAACAATAAAGGTGCATGTTCTGTTTACAGTCTTAATCAGTTTGTCCATTGTCATATTGAAACTCTGGAAATCCATTTTAAATAATAATGAAAAGTGTATTTGATGCAAAATTGGTACAAAATGTAATGCAGACTTACGCAAAAAAGTCAACTTATTGCCCCTGAGGGCAAGGAAACAAAACCCAGTGTACATTAAAATATAATATTCTCCTGTCAAACCAATGAGCTTCACAACTTTCTTGTGTAAAAGCTTATGATGAAACAATACTCAATGAAAAATTGATCATGAAGACTGCTAGATGACATAAACATATTGCTATAGAAAACCATGTCAGCATGCATTTACATTGCTTTATAATTTACATTGCCTATGTAAGAAATAGTTTAAATAAGCTAAAGTTTGACTGAAATGTATCCAATGAAATCAGTATATAGATGAAATTCAGATGTAAGAATATTTTGTTATGAACATAACACTTGGCCCACATTTGCTAAGGTTTGCAAACAGAATTCCATCAGCGTCAACCAAAATCAGTCTGTGGTTCAAATGAGAAAAGAGGTGGAAATTTACCTTGAAAATTTTCATTCTGGTTTTCACTACCCAGAACTAAAGTCCTGAGTTATAAGATTGTGTAAACCAGGAGTAAGGAAAACTTTGATTAGAAATTAATCAAACCTGGTAGTCTATGTCCAAATCCATTCTTGCATGAGAGTGACCAAGCTGTGCAGATGTTAAAATCTCCATTTAAAATAATTAACACTTTTCTTTTGATTTGGGGAAGAGAGACTTCTGGAAACAAATATAATCAGTTTCATGCATGCATTCATGACATTAGGAGCAAATTTTTCTTAGGAGTCTTCTACACATTTGGGTTTGAAACTCTAAAAGAATATGTAAGACTTTGGCATTTTTAAACATCCAAACTAACTCTCTGCATCCTGAAATGATTGCTGTGCACCACGGGAGTAAATACATCAGAACTGTGCCAAGAAATGATGGCAGTGTTCTTGGAAGGAAAAGAACTACAATGAAATGTAAATGTGTAAGAAGTTATTGGAGGAAAGCCAGAGGAATGAAGGGTGTGAGGGCTGAGAGTCTTCTGTAGGCAGTGACCAACTCGAATTGGAGCAAACACCAAGGAGGCCAAAAAGAATTGTTTTTTGTGGAGATACTACTCAAAGTTATAAGACTTTCACATCTCTTCCTTTCAATTCTTTTTTTGGAGCTTTATTATTCTGATCCCCACAAATACAAGTGTCGGTGACCTTAAATTATATTAGAGGTAAATATGTTCCATCTGTGTCTGTTTTCTGACAGATAAATGATCTTGTAAATTGCTTTAATTTAACTATTTGGATATAAGCAACAAGTTTGGATTGGACAGGTAGAGGTTAAGTTTGTCTGGAGAGTGCACACCATTCCAGGTGGAGGAAGAGTAATAGTTAATAAGCATGGATGAACTACTTTCCTTCAAATCTATTTATGCAAAGAACTAACATTTTATATTTCAATTGTCACCTTTATTAAAAAGAAACAAATTCAAGTTACAGGCATTACAGTAGAGTCGTACTTCATTCAAAAGCAGGTTAAACCAGTACTAACAGTGTACTTTAATAGTTTTAGAGGGTTTGATCTCCAATACTCTAAGACCTTATTCTATGCGATACTTATTTGAAACAGACATCAGCAGAAACAGATGTTGTTAGCTTTTTTCTCTCTGTGTGGAAGACATAGGATTCCTCCAGAATAAAAGTTATAGAAACCAAGATGAAACATATTTTCTTGGTGCATGCATTTTTGACACTTGACATACTAAACTGGGATTTTGTGATTGCCAGACATGCCTGCTTTGAAATCATAGATATGGAATAAAATACCCATGGTGGGAAAACACTTGAAGGTGACATCAAATACAACCTGATTTATATACCTTTGAAATTCCACAGGAAATTGAATCATGCAGGTAATTCTAAGATAACTCTTTGATGTATGAATAGGCCACATTTTAATAGTACCCATTTATAAATGTGTAAATAAGTCTCAATAGAAAAGACATACAGCTCTGAGTAAAGAAAAATGAAAAATAAGAGATGAAAGATCAAGAAATAGCTTAATTGGGAAAATAAAGTTTCACAAATATATTAATTTCTATTCAGGGTCAATAATAATAATAAACAAAAAGGACCTAGTGACATAATAGTTGCAAAACAGAGAAAAGGAATGCAGTAATATGTTTGCATTTCTTTAAGACTAGGTGCTTCATAGCATTCACTTTGTGTCTATTTAAATTTATTAGTCAGCTATAAGCAAAGATAAGCCAAAAGAATGGGACCCATTATGACCAAAGGTTAACATGAGCAGAACAGAGGTCATTCCACTTGAAAACACATAAATAAGGTATTTGGTGAAACTAATGCAAAACATAGAACATGGATAGCCAGTGACTTGGAACACAGACATGTCAAAATGAAGTGCCAGCATGAATGGCTAGTTCTAAGGGTTTACTGCCAATGGAATGTGGCAGCAAACAAAACCAAAAATATTTTGGTTTAAGGCATCAAAATGAAAAATTCATGCCGTAGTGCAGGGAGATGAAATTGCAACTTCATATAGCACCTACGTCACATCTGGAATGCTCCACAACTCCCAGCATCTCACTACTGGAAACACATAAAAAAACCTGCATGCAGCTCAGGGAAAGGCCATAAAAATATTTTTGGATTCATGAGAAAAGTTTAACATAGCTAGATAAAGCATAACTTTGTTAAAACTCAGACAATTAAGTCAGACACGCTAACGAAAAAGTTTTTAAGGATGTTTTCGTCAACTATGTGTGGCTATGAATAACAATAGGAAAGAAAAATTTAGGCTGTTTGAAGAAAAATGATTTCAAGGATAAGATGTAATTGGTGCATGGAAACCATATGGGGACAGTCTAGTACACTTAAAACAACAGAGCAGTTACTAAAAGCAGAAATTACAGAAGGATTAAGTGACCATAACAAGACTTTTATTTCGTGTACTTCTGACTTTATGACACTTGTACTTGTCTTTGGAAAGGACATTTAAGCATTTTTCAGGAAAGGAAAGTGTCTCAGTTGTTGCTGTTCCTTTTGCGTTAACCTAGGGCTAGCTACTTAAAACTGTTATTAGCTGTTCAGAAAGAGAGATCAGCTGTTCCTTCTAAGTTTTTATATTCATGCTTATCTGGATAAGGCCTATGTTATGAAGATAAGTAAAGACAAAAACAGGCTTCATAAAAACTGGACTTGGCTGATGTCCACAGTAAACATATGCAGCAAACATATAAGGATGATCTGAAAGCAAACCTATAAGGATGATAAAAAGAGGGAAATGATTTTTCAAGATTAATATGACAAAAAAATGTGTACTATTAAATCTATAATCTATAGTACAGGCTATAGGCCTTTTCCTTCTAGGAACTTTGCAGGTCTTGGATGTTCAAAGTTATCCAGAACTATCCTTCAGTTAGGCCATTGCTGGCACTGTGGTCCATAACACTTCTTTGGGCTGTTCTTCTACAGAAGGTTCTCCAGTTCATATCTGACTTGGAGACTGATAAAAGGAGTTCTCAAGAAGCGTAAGGAGGGGCAAAATATACGATATTCATAGTGCGATGTCCATTGTCACTCTTGGACTAAGCTCCCTATGCAGCTCTCTATGGCCCACACCTCGGTTTGTATGCCATGGCAGAGTGGATGCAGAGCATGATGGAGGGTTTGAGTGTGGTTGTAGGCATTGAGAACAGGATATGGGACCTGGGAAACCATCCTGGATCCTTTAGTTTAAATAGGTCAATAAGACGTGATGTTCACTTGGAAAAGTAAAGGCTCTCCTTTGGGGCTCTTTTTAATCCTTTTCAAAGGCTTGATTGAGAGGAGTGGTGAAGATATGGTTCAGCTGATTTTTACACTGCTTGTTTGCAAGCCCCAGTGTGGCATCTCTGCCATATTCAGACTCATGTACAGCTGCAACTGGACTCAGTGAGCCAGTTCAGGATGCTTTTGAATTTGAAACCCTGTGGTTTCTTTATGCACTTCTTTCTAGAATAAAAATTGATTTTCTTTTGAATGAAATCCCAACACTGTAACTCATTTAAAATCTTGTATTAAATTGAAAGTAAACTACACACAACCTCTTTTTACACATCAACCTTGATCTACTTACATTCGTCATGCACAAATATCTGAAAATGAGTATTAATATTTCATGAAACAGAATGTTTTTAAAACAATAAATCTATTTATTCTAAAGCTTCAAACATTTTTAGCTTGAATTTATCCTTTGTTTCAAAAGTATGAAGAGAAACTGTGAATTTCTACTCCCATGGAAAGAGGTAGAATAGGTCTACATTTTTTTATAACCCTCAGATTTATGTCAGAAAATACAGGAAGGATCTGTGACTGTAAATCATAAAGATTAGGACCCACATATGATTGAACTTTGATTTAGATATGGGTTGCAAGGTCAACTGGGATAACATTGTTTGTACTAATGTATTTTGCCTTTTGTTGAATACTGAGGAGTTATGAAGCAATATTTCTAGAAAGTATTTTTGGTATGTCTCAGCAGTGCAGTATATTTCCTCCTAAATTCCCAAGTCAAATAATTTTTCTAATCTTATACAGAAAACCCCAGTGACATTTAATATTTGTAGCTCTGCAGCATAATTAACTGAAGTTTGCATCTTCAATTTTTCATCTATAATTGTCTGATTTAAAGCCATCTGTGGAAATTCTCTGGCACTAATTGTACTTCCATGGCCAGATATAACAGGTGAGAGTAGTCCAAAGAGGAGATGTCACATTTCAAAGCATTATAATCATTCAACTGAAACGTTCTTCCAAGATTCCACATTTCAAAGTATCGCCAATAAACATTTAGTAACAGTATTCAAAATATATGAAAATAAAGGTATAACTTACATAATTTCTAACATAACTGCTGTTTGAGATAAAATTAATAGATGAGAGACTGTTAATTGAAGACAATGCAAATTAGGCCTTTTAATGCTTAGAGCCTTTTCTGTGCTATTAGTGTTTTTGCTGCAGGAGCTATCATTTCCTCTCAGCAACAATCACTAATCTGTGACCTTCCTGGTCTGATGAATTCATTGATATTGTGCTAAGAAAGCTTGTTTTTTTTGACCTTATTCTTCTTCATTGTCCTTTGTTATTTGCTTCTTTTTGATATGAAGAAATCACACATATCAACAGTTTATAAAGCATGTTGTCTCGCATGATAATTGATTTTATTTTCTGTAGACTGAAACTATCCAAGTTGTAGCAAGATTCTTGAAATATATAAGAGCCACTTCCTGGAAAAGAAATCCCAAGCCACCTCAGGACAAAAACTCCTCCTAAAATATATTATCATCCCTAAAGTCATTTGGTGCTTGTTTATTTATCCCATATAGGAATGGGCCCTCATTGAAAGCTTTGTGTGCCTGTGATTTGTTGGCCTAATAGAGAAAGCAACTGAATGTCAATGGAAAGGCAGTAAAAAACCATTACTGAATCCTCGGGAGAGCTCAGCCTTTCTGAGGAGGTAGCTTTCAAAATCAGATCCAAAAGTGAATTTTTGAACTCCAGCAACTACCTAATAAGTTCTGTCCTGTGCAGTGCCTTGGTTAGTGCTGAAAATAATGAGAATCTGCATGCAATTGGCTACCATTAATTTTATAGCCAAGTCTGAATGTCACTACTGTAGAATTGATTTTAAGATTAAAGCATCAGGAAAAAAGATTACGTAACATGAAAAAGAATGAAGGTGGAGAAAAAATATGCTTTGATGTATACGAACCTAAATTGATTTCTCATCTATTTACATAGTCTCTGAATTAATCAGGGTCATCTTTGCCACAAAAAGTACTTTACCTTGAAGTAAAACCAAAATAAAGAAATTTTAGGACATTTATTTAGGAACATTATTACTTCAGCAGAAAGGAAGTTCTAGTGAATATGAGTGTTCTGTGTAGGGCACAAAAAACACTGTAAGTTCCCTTGTATTGTAGTTTAAAATAAGTGTAAAGTTTGCAGCTTCTTTTTCACACTTGTCATATCCCATACAAATTATTCTGATATTACACAAGTTCACTTTATATATCAGATCAGTTTCACAACAAAATATGCCAGTTTACTACCAGCAATTCTAAATTTTCCAAAGAAGCCAGGGCTAAAGCTGATTGCAATCAGTCCTTCAGTTACTCCACACTTCTGATTAGGGCACTATTATGTATAAGACAAGCTAGGTAATTGTTTGCTTGGGTCTGAGGTTTGCCCCATTGGATGTCAGGTTTCTTTAAAAAATGAGACTTACTGGTATTAATCATAATATTTTTCCTCTCACAGCACCATTACTCAGGCTGTGGAGGTAATGGCTCTGAACAGTTCTAAAGAAAGTGGTTGATTAAAAAGGCATTAGAAGCAGTTTTTTTGGTCAAAGTTAGCTTACTCTGTCAGCCATGAAGCATATGTGAAAGCATGTTTAATAAGGGAGTAGAACCTCCCCTCTAGTACCTGGACTTGCTTAGACTGCATTCTCCATGCAACTACATTGAAAGATAGAAGAAGGGACAAACAAGGCCCAGTAGGTGTATTTTAGTCACCCATTCTGGGGTGTGGCAAATCATATCTTGAATGTGCCCACAACTCCCTGTTGATTTTATGGAGAACACTTGGGGTTAATGCCTTCTTCCTCTGGAATCACAATTAAAGACTGTCATAAATTTTCAAAGAAGTTATATATCCATTTGTCGTGGTGTAACCCCAGGCAGCAGCCAAGAACCACGCAGCCACTCACTCACTCACCCACCAACGGGATGGGGGAGTGAATAAGAAGGGTAAAAGCTACAAAAACTCATGGGTTGAGATAAAGACAGTTTAATAGAGAAAGCAAAAGCTGCACACACAAGCATAGCAAAATAAGGAATTAATTCACTGCTTCCCAAAGACAGGAGGTGTTTAGCCATCTCCGGGAGAGCAGAGCCCCATCACGTGTAACGGTTCCTTGGGAAGACAAACGCCATCACTCCAGATGTCCTTCCCTTCCTCCTTCTTCCTCCCACCTTATATACTGAGCATGATGTCCTATGGTATGGAATATCCCTTTGGTCAGTTTGGGTCACCTGTCCCAGCTGTGTCTCCTCCCAATCTCCCATGCACCCCCAACTTCCTCACCAGCGTGGCAGTATGGATTGCAGTAAAGGCCTTGGCTCTGCGTAAGCTCTGCTCAGCAATAACAAAAACATCTCTGCATTATCATCTCTGTGTTCAGCACAAATCCCAAACATAGCCTCATACTAGCCTCTGTGAAGAAAGTTAACTCTACTTCAGCCCAAACCAGTACACCATTAAAGCCAGCTGAATGAAATATATGAACATTGTCTAAAGACAAATCTTTCTTAGAAATTATTTTTATTCAAAGCCATGATGTCAAACAAACATATTTTGAAAGTTTATAATTCCTCTTCCAAAGTAATCTGTACCAAAAGAATACTTTAGATCAAAATAAATTTTACTAATCTAGCTATTTCTATATTCACTGAATAAGAAACACACAAAAATAAAAATTATATAAATAAAAGTAAACATTTAGTATTTTACTACTTCATTTTATGCTCATCTACAGTATTTGCCTGTAGCATTCATTTTGAACAGAGGACTGTGGACTATGCCAAGCTGTGATTTGGCTTTGCTATAGAAGTAAATATACAGTAAGCATGTATAGTCTCAAGAGTGAAACTCACAAAGCAAATTTGGAGTTAGGGTTAAAAACCAAAATTACTTTCAGCACTGAAAGTCAAGGAATTCTCAGCTGTTTTTAAGATATGCTATTACTTTGATCCTTTTTCTTCTAAATCCTCTCCTTACTTAAATTGTGCTACCAGCTACTACTTCTACAACCTTTACTCTTGGATGTGTCCCAACAATATATCACAAGCTGATTATATTTTGTTGTTTTCTTTTTTGGTGCCTTTCAGGTCCTTGTGCAGCACAGACCCTTGTTCTCAGTGGACTGGAGTAAGAGAGTGCATGTGAAAGACTCATTACCTGCTTCTAAGTGCATCACAGCATCTGTCCTTAGTGGCAAGAGTTTGTATACTTTACAGAGTAACTGATCTGTCTGTCAGTTCCATAATGACACAGTGGAAGGGCTGTGCACTTGCTCCCTGGTCTTCTCAGATACCCCATTATTGGCTCATTTCCCAGTTCTTGACGGTGTGGTATTAACCATCTGTCTTCTTAAATGATTAGTGTGGAAGTGCAATCTCTCTGATTTCCTCATGGTGGGACAAGGCTCAGCTTTGTCCTCCTTGTGACCTCAATCCCCAGTTCACAGAGGCAATAAAGGATAATGAATGGCAGTTAGATATCAGGTAAACACCAAAGTCTCAGTTAGCCCACATATTATGTGCTGGAAGTTATAGCCTCAATTGAAGGTTCTATTTGTGTTGTTGAGGAGCTTCCTAATGACTGCCAAAGTACTGATTCATCCCCTCGCTCTGCAGTGCAATATATGTACTCATTCTTTCCATGTCCTTTGGAAACACTAAGTCATAAAGCATTCCAGTAGCCAAATATCCAAGGTAGTAATGGCTGTTCTTTGGGTTGCTACACTTTGTAAGAGTTTAGGGTGAAAGGGACACAGGGCCTATTGGAGACAGGGCCATGCTGTGCCAGGACCAAGTGGATATGGTTGCTCACTGCCTGGACACCAGGGCCAAGTTGCCTGGTCTCTGGTGCAAGTTCCTCACAGGCAGTATGGATGCAATGGCAAGAAATGGTTCTAGTTGTTGCCACAAACCAGCCTTGTGACTTCCCAGGGGCCCTGCAATTCCTGGTGTTGGTACAGCAGATCCTCTGGCTGTAACAACAACTACACTAGGAAGCTCCACCAGAAAAAACCTATGGTTTACTGTGGCTGCAGGTTTTGCTGCTAGGCACAATTAGCTCTGTAATTCACATGCTCATCTGAACAAAATCTGGTTTGGATTGTAGCTGGCCTGTCTGTTTGAGGAGGTTTCTTCTTCAGCAGATGGTAATAATTTTTATGAAACATAGCAGAGTTAGACATTTACTGAAAGACACATGCTCCCTGCATGGCAACCACGTGCATCTCTTGCTTGCATAGCACTGCCTAAACCTTCCGCTACCCTGGTTTTGAATTTGCCTAACAAACTTAACTTTAGGTCCAGAATGCAACACAGAAGGGAGCTTGCACAAATTTTTCCCAGCACATCCTAGTAAACTTGCCACTGTGCAGATTTTAAAGCCTGGATGCTCAAGCATTAGCAGCAAATACTGTAAAACCTTTCCCTCAGATCTGCACACTAACTAATGACAGCCAAAACTGCTGGTTCTTCAACCAGGAAATGTCACCAGTTTCAAGAAAGTCCACAAGCACTAGGAATCTCTTTCTGGAATTTCAAACCTGGTACTGGCACTGAATCCTTTCCAAGTCCTGATGTAGAGTGCAATGTTGATGTCAGACATGCAGAAGGAAAAAATGCTATATGCATTCTGCATGCCATGTATAAAATTTTGCACACCACAAACCTGGCCTTAGAATTCAAGCCACAGCCAAACAGAAGTAAAAAGGAAAAAATTGCATGGGCTGTAAGGATCTAGCATTTAAAAAAATAAACCCTGATGTAGTAAATTTCTTCTGTCAGAGAAAAAACAAAAGGTGTTAAATAAGAGTCTGTTTTGAATTCTGTAACAACACTGATTGTAAAAAAATAAGAATAAACAAACCTCAGTACTTTAAACATTCTTCTGGCTCTTCTCTAAATTATTTTTCACACTACAAAAAGTGACAAACATGAAGAAGAAAACTTTTAGATGAAGAAAACAAGAGCCATCACTTCAACAGATGGGTTTACATATTCAGTTGAAACTTTACTTATAACTAGAAATGAATGGAATGCTTCTTTTGCAGAAAGACCTATACAGTATTTAGGTCAAGTTAAATGATAACAATTGTGTTCTGTACGCTTTGTACTTCTTTTATAGAAAAAAATGTTAGTACCATTTGTCAGCAATATGGTGATGGATGAAGCTGAATCTTAAAGTATAAAAATCAAAAGCTGGAGATGAAAAGTGTTATATAAAACCGATGACCATGTAAATACTTATAGACTAAGAGCATAGCTGTTTGTACAGAACTTTGGCAGCTGTTTATTAAAGAAATGGACAGAAGTCTTCTTCCTTTCTGCCTTAGGATCCATGTGGTGCCTGAATTCAGTGTGTGGGGGAAGAAAAGCATTCCAAGGAGGAGTCAGTTATGGGGATGAAAGAAATATGTGCTTGGAAGATCCACATGAGAGCAGCGTCAGCAGGGCTAGAGGCAGGGATTAATTGACACTGGTGGAGTTAGAGCCTTTTCCACATATTTCAGCTTTGGACATCCCCTTGCTCTGTGAATGTGTACACGCTGGTCTCTGCTTCTGCCTTTTGCCTTAACAGACAAAATGATGTGCATGAGCTTGCAAAAGAAAATGCAGCGTGAAGACAGATCCACTAAATAATATATCTGTGGACTTCTGTACACAAATGTTCTTGCAGAGTTCTGGTGCAAGAGCAACATCTCTGTATTTTCATAAAGGTTTTCTATTTTGAGATAAATAAATTCATAGAATCATAGAATTTAAGGGTTGGAATGGACCTTACAGATCATCTAGTCCCAACCCCCTGCCCTGGGCAGAGACACCTCCCACTAGAGCAGGTTGCTCAAGGCTCATCCAGCCTGGCCTTGAGCACTGCCAGAGTTGGGGCAGCCACAACCTCCCTGGGCAGCCTGTGCCAGTGTCTCACCACCCATATAGTAAAACACTTTTTCCTAATGTCTAATCTAAACTTCCCCTCCTTCAGTTTGAATCCATTACCCCTTGTTGAGCTAAACCACAAATGTGGGCGGGGGAATAATCAAACACTGCAGAAAGAGATCTTACTAAAAATGATCACGTAAATAAATAAAATAATAATTGAAGCAGTCCATGAGCTAAGCACTCTGTGAGAAAAAACACCTACAAGTATGAGACTGTATTTGAAAGGGGAGGAGGGGGAATAGACTTAGTCTTTGAAAGGAGATATCTCACTTCATTGAGTAAGTCTGGTGCATCTGCCTAGGGGTGGGAATTCCTCACATGGAGACCCAGAACCAAGAACACCCAGATCCAGATGGAAATTTGGGACAGGGAGGAAAGGTAGCCTAGCCAATCACAACTGCTTTGGAGGAACAATTGGTTGTTCAAATAGTGTGGGCTCAAGACAGAATACTGAATGAATAGGAAAAAATAATAATAATTCAGACATGTTTTACCTTACTTTTTAATAAAAACAAAGTTCTGTTTTATTTGAAAGGATTTTCTTTATTTGAAGAAATAAGTAAATAAAACTCAGGCAAAATATTAAAATCTGTTGGGGGAAACAAACTTTAACAATTCCACATGTTTTAAGGAGATTGCTAAAAGATGCCAAATCTGCTCAAACACAGTATAACATTTTTGTGTGTATTGTGCATTACTCAACACTTCAGATAATTCAGAGTATTCAGGCATTCTAATGACAAACAGCCTCTATTAAATGAGGAAAGGATGCAAATACTATTGGCAGCTGCTTAATAATATTCCCTTAAAACTGTTATACCAACACACAAAAAGCAAAACCTTATTTCACTATATTTTGCTTTGTTTAGAAACAATAACCCATATTATTTTGAGTGAGCAGGCATCTTGAGAACAATTCACAACATCAATATTTATATAATTATTTAGATTTTGCTTGCAATTATAAAGATTATAGATATTTAGCATATTTGAAAACCAAGCCATTTTTCGTGTCGAACTTTAGAAAATGAAGTTTGGATTTTTTGGCTGTTAAGAAACTGTAGGTTAAAAAGATAAAAAGCTCAAAGCATAAATTTATGATTCAATATGCAACATATAGCTCTTCATTCTTACAAGTATTTCTCTTACTGTTATAAGACATTTCTCTTGGATTTCCATGCTTAACAACTTAACACCTAACCATTCTGTGATAACCCAACAATGACTGGAACAAGTTGATTCTTCTCTTGTTTATCAAAAGCAAAGAGCAAAAAAAGTAAAAGTCATATATAAGAGCATATAAATTGATACACTTAACTAGGACACATTTTTTTCTACTTAGGTCTATCACTTGTCTCAGTCAAATGTGTTTCTCCACTGAATTCTGCTTTCATGAGTCTAGAGAGAAATGTGCTCAGAAGAAAAACTTTCTGCCCTAAGAACAACTAATTTGGATACACTTGTGGAAAACAAAGAAATAAAAAGAAAGATATTTGACATGTTTGCAAAGATCTTAGCACAGTGTACGTAAGTTTTAGCTGGAACTCTTGGGACCGCAATGTTAAAAAGGGAGGACTGATGAAGACTTGTATGGTGAAATGCCCAATTAAAGAGGCACATCTTGCAATGTTTTCATGTCTCACACAGCAGCTAACTAAAACAATTTGGACTCAGCCTGCTCTGCAGTTAATTGACATCCTGAACTCATGACCCTTCAGTGCAGGCTCTGTCCTAATTAAAAAAAGATTTTCAAAGTTTCTACTACTGCATCCAAAGACTACATTGGCCACACAATCAGTAGACATGCTTCTCTCAGCCATATCCAGTCTTACACCTCACAGCAAAAAGATGTTTTTGAACAATTTTAAACAGAAATTTTCAGACAGCAGGCTGTTGACAAAGCACCTTACTTTTAAAGATGTCAGCAAATATTATATCAGGCTGTAACAGGTTAAGTGTTTCTTCAGGAACAAAAATGAAACCTGTGAAGATTCCAGAGTTGGCCACCTGTGAAGGGAGTTCTGTGCTAAAAAGCACTAGAAGTAGCATTCTTCTGCATTTGAGAATGAAGGTAAAGAGAAACACACCTTCTGATACTGCACAAAAGACAGTAGAAAGTAACAGACAAACAACATGCAGAAAGAAAGAGAAGATACACAGATAAGAGCAGCTTTCATTCCTACTGCTTACCTACACCCTGTCTGAAAACTCCTCTGCAACCCTTTGGGAAGATTCCTGCAGACTTTTGGATGCTCTTTTTTAATGAGCTGTTTTTTTAAAAAAACAGTTTGGAGCTGTTGCTTTCACAGTAAGAGGAATGTTAAGCCAGGCCTCAGTGTCTCTGTATGCCTTGAAGCAAGAGCTTGAATTATCTGGATGGTGCATGTGGTTTATTCCTTGGGACAGTGGGGAGCTATAGGCTAGTCTCTAGCTGCCAGGCAAATGTTTATGGTGTGCTTCTGCACTTACTACTCAGAATATTAATGTCTGAGCTGTGGTTTTCCCATCTGAATATCGGAAAAAAGGTAAATATTTCTGACTGCTGTCTAAAGACAGGGTGAAAGGGCAATGTTCAGCAATTGGTTGAAGCGTGACTTCAACTTGGAAAAGACAGGGTGAAAGGGCAATGTTCAGTAATTGGTTGAAGCGTGACTTCAACCTGGGAGAGCTTTCCTCTGATAGTGGGCACAGAATGTCACATAGCATAAGTGGCTTCAAGTGACACTCTCTTACACATTAAAGACAGTTAGCAGCGAACTTTGAAAGCCTGGGCCAAAGGACTTAAAAATGCACAGGTGTTTAAGTGATTTAAAATGAAAACTGTAATACAGTGTTTTCATGGAAGTAGCTCTAAAGACACCAAAAAACCTAATTATCAATAATTTCCAGGATCTGGAAATTAAACCAGACTTTCTGTGATGCAAAATCTTCATAAAGTCCTTGAACCCTAATGGATATAGGCAGCTTTAATTTCACTGAACCACGCTACATAACTGCAATGTGTGTTAGGAGTTCCTACAATACTTCCAGGAAAATTATAGACAGTTTACTAGAAAAAAAATCTTTTTGATTTGGACTACCCATTACAATTTCATTCTCTCTACAACTGTCTAATGGTGTGTTTGAAGGTCATTCTTTAGTAAGCACTATTTGTCTTTTATCCACAAGAGCCTTTAAATTTGATCAGTCCAAGTTTGACTTCTATGGGATTTTGCTTCAAAGAAAGTGTCTTGTCTGTAATTAGTCCAATGATAAGGTAGGAGGCAGTAAATGTACAACTGAAAAAAAATAGATTGGAAGTATAAAAAATATAGCTATGTACAACTGAAAAAAAATAGATTGGAAGTAGAAAAAAATATAGCTAAGAGGGATCTGCTGGAGAGCTCTAATATGACCAGGAAAAGCACTGCTGGAAAAAAATCAGGGAAGGAGAAATAGGGACTGGTGCCAGGTACTGTAAGTGCAAAGACTCGGGATAGATGTGCAGCCAGTGAAGTGTCAGTGCCATTGGTGTGGAAAGCAGCCACTTAAAGCTGTGATGTGGCAGGGGATCAGAGGCTACGGCTGCTGCAGCACCATGCAGGGAAGAAGCTACATCACAGTCTGACTCTCTCACACAGGCTTGAAGACTTGCTTAGGTTGTCAATCAACCTTGCAAAAAAAAAGTGTTCTGCTGCTAGATGAATATAGTCTACTCTCTTTAAAATCTGCAGATATTTTTGAAAGATAGCTCTGATTTTTTTCTTCCCACCTTGCCCCTCAGACCAAAATGGAAAACAGCATTGTGATGTCTATTTTATTTTTCACAAAAATGATAATTTTCTTTTGACTGGATAATCAAAGAAGATATGTTGTTTACGCCTGTTTTACAATGTGCATAGTTTTGTGTGGATTAGTAGAACCCAGATGATGAAAATGTCCATTTGCATAGGCTTCCAAATGGCAGGATGTTTGTCCAGATTTGTTTATGGTAATCATTTCCGCTGACCTGTGGATTTGTATGCTTGAGCTTTTATTTCAGAAGCCAAAGGCAGAAGTTGACTTTGTTGTCTTGGACAGCTGACTGAAATCATGAATTTTGTTTTCATAGTCAAACATCTACTTCAATGCCTCTCTCATTCTTATTTGGGACTGATTTTTTTCTTCTTTCATTAAATGCCATGGAAAGGGCCATCAGGAGTGGGGGGATGACTATACACAGCAATTTATTGCTTTGTTTATGAAATAATTCAAGGCTGATTCAGATTGTTATGCTTTTTAAGGCTTGAACAGACAAGATCATCATTGCCTATTTTTCACTGAGCTCTTTGGGAGCTTATAGAACTGCCAGGTTTCAGCTGTCACCTTAAGCAAGGATGACTATACTGTTTCAAACCTGCTCATCAGTATATGACGAGAGAAAAGAAATATGTCAAACATATTCAATATTGATATTGTACAGAAATAAACACAAACCTTGGAGGTAAATTCAGAGGGATATTGGGAAGTATTATGAGTTTTGTGCATCTTTGGAAATAAACAAGAAATCTACTGAAATGCTTTAATCATTTTTATCAAAAAAATCTGTTAAAATTCACAAGATATAGAAAAGACCCGCAGATTTTTGAAAGCCTGAGAAATTAACTGAATAGGAGAATTCGATTTATTTAGTTTATTCAGGGCAAGGTTGAAAAGTTCAGCAGAATCTCTTGCAAAAAATGATACATGACTCACAAATCTAGAAGAAAATGGAAAATGAAGCTGTACTGACTCTATTGTGTAGGTAAATGATAGTAAGTGCCTTATTAAATTCTTAATTGTTAGCATAGAGTTAAACTAACTCTCACATACAGAAAAAAACTTATTAGCACTTTTAAAATTTAGCCTTCACCATTTGATAGAATCATACAATCACAGAATTTATTTAACTAGTGTTGGTTAAAAGTTGAAACTAGATACTATTTAGACATGACAGAAGCTAACATTATTTTCAT